>NC_092375.1:87614531-87838454 GCF_030028105.1 Mobula birostris
AGAGAGGAGGAGGGGAGGAGGAGGAGGGGGAGGAAGAGGAGGGAAGGAAGAGGAGGGAGGAGGTGGAGGGGAGGAGGAGGAGGGGAGGAGGTGGAGGGAGGAAGGTGGGAAGGAGGTGGAGGAGGTGGAGGGAGATGAGGAGGGGAGATGGAGGAGGTGGAGGTGAGGATGGTGGAGAGGAGAAAATGGAGGGGAGGAAGTTGGAGTGGAGGAAGTTGGAGGGGAGGAAGGTGGAGGGGAGGAAGGTGGAGGGAGGAAGGTGGATGGGAGGAAGGTGGAGGAGTGGGAGGTGGAGATGCGGGAGGTGGAGGGAAGAAGTTGGGGGAGGTGGAGGGGAGGAAGGTGAAGGTGGGGGTGGAAGGGGAGGAAGGTGGAGGGTGGAAGGGAAGGGAAGGGGAGGAAGGTGGAGGGGAAGAAGGTGGAGGGGAGGAAGGGGGAGGGGAGGAAGGGGGAGGGGAGGAAAGGGAGGAAGGGGAGGGGAGGGAGGGAGGAAGGGGGAGGGGAGGGAGGAAGAGGAGGGAGGAAGAGGAGGGAGGAAGGGGAGGGAGGGAAGGGGAGGGGAGGAAGGGGGAGGGGAGGAAGGTGAGGGGAGGAAGGGGGAGGGGAGGAAGGGGGAGGGAGGAAAGGAAGGTGGAGGTGAGGAAGGGGAGGTGAGTAAGCGGAGGGGAGGATGTGGAGGGGAGAAGGTGGAGGGGGAGCAGGTGAAGGGAGGAGGTGGAGGGGAGTAAGGTGGGAAGAAGGTTGAGGGGAAGAGGTGGAGGGGAGGATGGTGGAGAGGAGAAGTTGGAGGGGAGAAGTTGGAGGGAGGAAGTGGAGGGAGGAAGTTGAGGGGAGGAAGTTGGAGGGGAGGAAGTTGGAGGGGAGGACGTTGGAGGGGAGGAAGGTGGAGGGGTGGAAAGTGGAGGTGGAGGGGAGGAAGTTGGATGTGGAAGAAGGGAGGTGGAGGGAAGAAGTTGGGGAAGGTGGTGGAGGGGAGGAAGGGGTTTGGAGGAAGGAGGAGGGGGAGGGAAGGGGGATGGGAGGAAGGGGAGGGGAGGAAGGGGAAGGGGAGGAAGGGGAAGGGGAGGAAGGGGAAGGGGAGGAAGGGGAGGAGGAGGAAGGGGAGGAGAGAATGTGGAGGGTTGGAAGGGGGATGGGAGGAAAGTGGAGTGGAGAAGGGGATGGAGGAAGGTGGAGGGGAGAAGGGTATGGGAGGAAGGTGGAGGGGAGGAAGGTGGAGGGGAGGAAGGCGGAAGGGAAGATGGTGGAGGAGAGAAGGCGAGGAGAGAAGGTGGAGGGGAGAAGGTGGAAGGGAGGAGGAGGGGGGGAGGAGGTGGAGGGGAGGAGGAGGAGGGGGAGGAGGTGGAGGGGAGGAGGTGGAGGGAGGAAGGTGGGAAGGAGGTGGAGGGGAGGAGGTGGAGGGGAGGAGGTGGAGGGGAGATGGAGGAGGGAGATGGAGGAGGGGAGATGGAGGAGGGGAGACGGAGGAGGTGGAGGTGAGGATGGTGGGAGAGGAGAAAATGGAGGGGAGGAAGTTGGAGGGGAGGAAGTTGGAGGGGAGGAAGGTGAAGGGAGGAAGGTGGAAGGGCGGGAGGTGGAGGGGCGGGAGGTGGAGGGGAGGAAATTGGATGTGGAAGGAAGGGAGGTGGAGGGAAGAAGTTGGGGGAGGTGGTGGAGGGGAGGAAGGGGCTTGGGAGGAAGGGGGATGGGAGAAGGGGAGGGGAGGAAGGGGAGGGGAGGAAGGGGAGGGGAGGAAGGGGAGGGGAGGGGGAGGAAGGGGAGGGGAGGGGGAGGAAGGGGGAGGGGAGGGGAGTAGGGGGAGGTGAGGGAGGAAGGGGGAGGTGAGGGAGGAAGGGGGAGATGAGGAGGGGGAGGTGAGGAAGGGGAGGTGAGGAAGGTGGAGGTGAGGAAGGGAGATGGGAGGAAGGGGGATGGGAGGAAGGGGATGGAGGAAGGGGATGGGAGGAAGGTGGGGGAGAGTGGGATGGGAGGAAGGTGGAGGGGAGAAGGGGATGGGAGGAAGGTGGAGGGGAGGAAGGGGGATGGTGGAAGGGGGATGGGAGGAAGGGATTGGGAGGGATGGGAGGGATGGGAGGAAGGGAGGGGAGGAGGGGAGGGGAGGAAGGGGAGGGGAGGAAGGGGGAGGGGAGGAAGGGGGAGGGGAGGAAGGGGAGGGGAGGAAGGGGAGGGGAGGAAGGGGGAGGGGAGGAGGGGGAGGGGAGGAAGGGGAGGGGAGGATGGGGGAGGGGAGGAAGGGGGAGGGAAGGATGGGGGAGGGAGAAGGGGGAGGGGAGGAAGGGGGAGGGGAGGAAGGGGGAGGGGAGGGAGGGGAGGGGAGGAAGGGGAGGAGGAAGGGAGGAGGAAGGGGGAGGGGAGGAAGGGGAGGGGAGGAAGGGGGAGGGGAGGAAGGGGAGGGGAGGAAGGGGGAGGGAAGGAAGGGGGGAGGGAGGAGGGGGAGGGGAGGAAGGGGAGGGGAGGAAGGGGAGGGGAGGAAGGGGAGGGGAGAATGTGGAGGGTTGGAAGGTGGTGGGAGTTAGGTTGAAGGAGGGGAGAGGAGGTTGAGGGGAAGAAGGAGGGGAGAAGGTGAGGGGAGGAGGAGGGGAGAGGAGGAGGGGAGGAGGAGGAGGAGGGGAGAGGGAGGGGAGAGGAGGTGGAGGGAGGAAGGGGGAGGAAGGTGGAGGTGGTGGTAGGGGAGTAGGTGGGGGGAGGAGATGGAGGGGAGGAAGGTGGAGGAGGTGGTGGAGGGAGGAAGGTGGGGGAGGAAGGTGAGAGGGAGGAGGGTGGAGGGGTGGGAGGTGGAGGGGCGGGAGGTGGAAGGGAGGAAGTTGGATGTGGAAGGGAGGGAGGTGGAGGAAGAAGTTGGGGGAGGGGGTGGAGAGGAAGGTGGGTGGGAAGGTGGAGGCGTGAAGGTGAAGGTGGGGGTGGAAGGGAGGAAAGGGGAGGGTAGAAGGTGGAGGTGAGAAGATGGAGGAGGAGGGAGATGGAGGGGAGGGAGGTGGAAGGAGGGAGGAGGAGGGGAGAATGCTGGAGGGGAGGGAGCTGAAGGGAGGGAGGTGGAGGGGAGAAGTTGGAAGGGAGAGGTGGAAGGGAGAGGTGGAGGGGACCAAGGTGGAGGGGACAAGGTGGAGCTGGAGGGGGTGGAGGGTGGGAGGGGGAGGAAGGAAGGAGTGGAGGGAGGTGGAAGAGAGGAGATGGAAGAGAGGAGGGGAGAATGTGGAGGGGAAGAGGTGGAAGGGAGAGGTGGAGGGGAGAAGGTGAGGGAGAAGGTGGAGGGGAGGAGGTGAGGGGACAAGGTGGAGGGGACAAGGTGGAGGGGAGAAGTTAGAGAGGAGAGGAGAATTTGGTGGGCCCGGAGAATTTGGAGGTAGGGAGAATGGGAGGCAACACAAGGAACAAGGAAAAAAGGAAAAAGGGAGGAAAGAAGAAGAAAAGAATTTGGAGGGGGAACAATATGGACAGGGAAAATTTGAAAGGGCTGAAAGTGGTGAAGAAGTTGGGAGAGAGTGGGTGGAAAGAAGGTGGGGAGAGAAGTTGAGAAGAGAGGTGGGTGGAGAGAAGGTGGAGGTGTGAAAGTAGTGAGAGAAGAAGGCTGGTGTGAGAGACCATGGTAGGGAGAAAGCGGGGTGAGAGAAGGTGGGTGGGCTGAAGGGTTGTGTCACACCAGCCAGGTTTGCACTGACCACTGCCGGTGACAAAGTAGAGTTGAATTGTGTCCAAAGCTGGGAAATTGATTGAACCTGTTGCTTAAAGGCCATTCGATACAACAACTGCGAACGATCTCTGTCATTACTAGATTCAGCCGTACTTCACAAGCTACAATGATAGTGATCATTATAGCCAAGAGTCCTGTTAGCATCTAATCTGCTGAATCATGTGGTTACAGTTTTAACACTTAATAGCGAAATGGAAAGAATTACAAGCAGATCTCTTTGCTAACACCAGTCTCATACTCTTTCTGTTTTTGCACGAGTGCAATATGGTGAATTTAATGTCTGCTAGACACATACCAATGTAGGTGTTCAGTAGCTTGGATTGAAGATTGTAATTTGCAGTTACTCAACTCTGGGATACTCTGAGTCACACTGCCACACTTCTGCAATAATCAGCAGCTCCTCAGCGTTCATTTCCTCTCCTTCAGCGTACAGTCGTGCCTTGGCAAGTCATAGTCACTTCAACTACAAACCTTTATCAGCTGTTAAAGAAATGACCTCTGCTTCCAAAAGGTAAGAATACATTTTTAATGTACTTTTTCAACCCCTCTTTTATGAATTATTAACAGAAACATAGCATTCTGTGGGTCTTTTATTACATTAACACCAGGAATCCTACAGCAACCACTGTCAGGGATGTGGACATCAAATTCGTAAGCTTTGGAATATGAATAAAGCATTTGAAAAAAACTGTATATTACCATGCTTTTCAAAATTGAAGCCACTGTATGCTATGTCTTAGTGAAACATTAGATTGTTTTTTAAATGTCACTGTGCAAATATTTTGAACACCAAGCTGCAGATCTAACACTTATTCAGCCCAGTCAGTTACAGAAGCATTTGGGCTGAGTTGACAGCTGTTTTTAATTCTCTCAAGGATATGCAAGTCCGTTACAGAAACTATTTCAGAAACTGGGAAACTTGCAGTTTGTTGGCACAATAACATTTTTCATCTTTCAAGAATTTTCATGACTGATTTTTTTTTCCACATCGGTGTGTTGCAGTTGATAATTTTCTCTACCCTTTCTGAGATTAGAAGTGTGGAAGGAAACCCTGATGGCCTTTGTCAACTAAAGCTATAGATATAGAGGTAGGTCATTCTCCCAAAACATCACATCACTCAGTTTTGTCCCTGAATTTCACAGGGACTTGCTGCTTATTTGGCACTGGAGGACTTGCAGACAAATAATCTGTATCATACTGCTTTAGAGCGCTAATTGTCAGACATTATTTAGTATCCAATTATTCCTATGTGATATGGAAGCATTTACAAAGTCCTGCAGATTATTAGTTTCTGTTTTATGTGCTTGCAATGCCAGATTCTGCTTGAGGAGTAGCCTCTAAGACACACAATCACTTCTTTGTTTTCATTGTAGTGTTACTACCCACACCAGCATTCATTTAAAAATGAGTTATGAATGTCAACATTCCTTATTTCTCACCTTACGGTTCAGGACATATTCACGAACAAAATATTACTGAAAACAATTATGAGGTAGGGAATTAAATTCATTAAAATGGAACTATTAACCAACAGCTAACGCAGCTCGCTAACAATCATAATTACTAACTTCTCTCAGCCAGCAAAATAATGAAAATATTACTACATAACTGGACTACAAAAATAGAGAAGAGCTTGTTGGAACTAAATAGTAATTGTTTGCAATAATCTGAAGGGGGTTGGATACACCCAGTAGCTCTTTCAACTTCAGCCATTTTAAGCTTTTGGCATCTCTGCCTCATTTCGACAGTGAACATCAGATTCACAATGCTAAATGATTATCTGTTATATTCTAGATTGAAGCATATTCACAAGGGAAAAAAAGTTACTCAAATGAAACATTTAGTTTAGCTTCCAGAACAATTCTATTACAATGCAACTGATCAAAAATGGGGAATAAAAGGAATAAACTGTTAACTGCCTCTGACTGCTGTCACTCTCTCTCTGAGGTTTTAAATCTAAGATTATTCCCACCTTCAACTATCTTCCTTTTAATTTAGAAATACAAACAAGTCAGTCAGAAGTTGTTTAAATTGCATTCAGGTTGTATATAGACTCTCCAGATTCAGCTGAGCTTTGACAAGCACATTCACAGTTCTTATTAAATTGGAAAAAACCCAACCGTTTATTAAAGCTACATATCATTCTGAATGCAATTGGTTTAATTCATTTTTATTGAACATTTGGTAGTCATAGAGTGCATTTACAAACTGAATAATTAGCATTAATAACGTTGAATAATTAACATTCAAGAACCTTTCCTTGCAAAGGTCAGCACTCTGGGGAGTTTGTTGATTATGGGTAAGGTTATCTCTCGTGAAGAGCATATGTCCCTAAACGCTTTATCAGATCAAACTCATGTGTGTACCAGTCATATTTTATGACATTTACGTTTAAAAAAAATTTGAACACAGATATGCATCTTATCTAAGCAAAGAGAGAACCTCTATTCAAAGATGGATGAGACTTAAATTATATTCTTCCTTAGTAATATTATTTAATTCTATTTTCTTCCATTCTTTGTAAATTGGTTTTGTCGGTGCACAGTGCCTCATTTGAATGACTGTTCTTTCTTTTGGCAAGTAGCCTGGTCACGAAGAGTTCACAGATGAATCTGACACTGCACCACACACGCACATTTTTTTTTAATCAGATATCAAATTAACAGTCAGTTTCAGGAATTAAAGCTGAATGCATTTACTCTTCACTTAACTCTGCTCCAATACAGTCCAAATAAAATGTTCACTGAAGTTAACCAATTCAACAAAGTTCAGTGGTTAAATTGAAGCCTCTTGGAATCAATGATGAGCAGGATTACCATTTGAAAACTGGTTGCACGTAATAGTTGGTGTTCTTTTGGATGTGTTTGTTGCTTGGCAACTAGTTAGAATACTCTATGTCACGCTTTACCTCTTTGTTGTTTCAGTACCAAATGTGGTGTGTGAAATTTAGTTTCCTATGGCCTTCCTTTTCACTTATGAGCATAAATATGAACTGCTTTAACCCAGCATACCAAAGGTGTCCTTAAAGAGCTGTTTCACTCAGTGTGTTAATACAGCCCTGGCAGAAAGGACTGCGAGATTAGTAAGAATCATCGAAGGCTGGTCATGGACATAGAGGAAGATCAGGCAGCATGCACAAATCTTTACTCATGTAGCAGGAAAAAGCAAAGCTTCAGTGAAGAAAAGGGTGGTACTTTTAATATGAAATGCATTTTATTCAGCAGATTCACAAACAGTCATTGTGAAAGCATGGTAATTGCCAGGCTGTGCTTTCTGATACCTAACATTCTGTTTATTCCCTTCGTACTTTTTAAACCAACAGAACCAAGAAAGAAACAAAGGAAAGTTTCCCTAATGAAGCTGGAATGACAGCTAAAAGTCACAAAAAAACAGCCAATGGGGTTTAGCATTTCCTATTTCATCCCAAGTGCCTGGTTCCAAATTATAGGAAGGATGTCAATAAAATTGAGAGAGTACAGAGGAGATTTACTAGAATGTTGCCTGGGTTTCATCTCCTAAGTTACAGAGAAAGGTTGAACAAGTTGGGCCTTTATTCTTTGGAGCGTAGAAGGTTGAGGGGAAGACTTGATAGAGGTGTTTAAAATTATGAGGAGGATTGATAGAGTTGACGTGGATAGGCTTTTTCCATTGAGAGTGGGGGAGATTCAAACAAGAGGACATGAGGTGAGAGTTAAAAGGCAAAAGTTTAGGGGTAGCATGAGGGGGAACTTCTTTACTCAGAGAGTGGTAGCTGTGTGGAATGAGCTTCCAGCAGAAGTGGTTGAGGCAGGTTCGATGTTGTCATTTAAAGTTAAATTGGATAGATATATGGACAGGAAAGGAATGGAGGGTTATGGGCTGAGTGCAGGCCAGTGGGAATAGGATAGGGTAAGAGTTTGGCACGGACTAGAAGGGCCGAGATGGCCTGTTTCCGTGCTGTAATTGTTATATGGTTATATGGTTATATACTGCTCGGCCCCCTGTTCACTCTCCCATGCCAACAATTTTACAAAATCAAGGCTCTGTCCTAAGGTTGTGCAGCTGTAGCGATTTCTAAATGTAATAACTTCCAAAATGCCAAAAATACTGTATTTGAAATTCCCTGCTTGAAAGCAACACCATCCTCACAGATATACCAGTACAAAGTTGTTACTTTCTTTGTAACACTAATCGATCAAGCCATTCTCAGTAATCTTGTCTCTCTTAAAACCCATCCCTCATCTTCAACAATAAAGCCCGAGAACAAATCTCAATCAATTGCAGATTTAAAAGGATCAAAACATGCATTTTTGCCTTCAAATATCTCTATTTTCAATTTCATTAAATTTTTATATGAATTTTGCGTTAAACTGCTCATCCACCAATCACAAATGCCTTCTGGAGTTGGGGACAAAATTATTCTAAAACAGTTTCTGTGTTGATGGATTGGGTTATTAAAATACACATCCACCAATTACAATCACACTTGCTGGATCTCGGACTTGTATTCACTGATTACAACTGAAATTTTGCAACTGGAGCTCATATTTAACATCAAAAACACCAAATACCTAATTCTGTGCCATATAACAGCTGGCTAATAAAATGTGACCTTGTTTCTCTGGTATTGAAAGAAGAGTACAAATGAAAGGTGCCCATGAACAGCTTGAATATGGTTAACACTGAACGTAAACCTGTTAAGAATCACACAATGTCTTCTGCAAAGAATCTTTTGTCTATGTAGGAAGGAAGTCATGAGTAGCATTTCGCTGTTTTTAGGTGATTGACTAATACAGAACTTGGAAGAGTACAGGACAAGAACTGGCCATTTGACCCACAATGTTGTGTTGATCCAGTTAAAGAGCAAATCAAAAACACTCAAACACTAATCCCTCCTACTTACACCATGTCCACATCCCTGCATCTTCCTTCCAGCCAAGTGCCTATCCCAATGTCTCTAATGTATTTGGCTCTTCCACCATATCGGGCAGTGCTTTCCAGGCATCCAGCACTCTCTGAATAAAAAACTTCTCCTCACGGCCCCTTGAACCTCCCCCTTCTCACCTTTAATGCATGTCTCTGGTATTAGACATTTCAACCCTGGGACAAAGATACTCCCTGTCCACTCTATTTATGCCTCTCATAATCTTGTAAACCTCTATCATGCCTCCCCTCAGATACTCCCTGTCCACTCTATCTATGCCTCTCATAATCTTGTACACCTCTATCACATCTCCCCTCAGCCTCCAATGCTCCAGAGAAAACATCTGAAGTTTATCCAGTGTCTCATGATAGCACTTGCTCTCTAAACCAGGCAGCATCCTAGTAGACCTCTTCTGCACTCTTTCCAAGGTCTCAACATCCTTCCTATATTGACGCAACCAGAACTGTATGCAATACTCCAGATGTGGCCTAACCAGAGTTCTATGAAGTTGCAACATAACCTCCTGACTTTTGAATTCAATGCCTCGACTAATAAGAACACACATTCCATAAGCTTTCCTAACCACATTATTGACCACTTTCAAGGAGCTATGAACTGAAATCCTAAGAGCTCTCTGCTAAGCAATACTGTTAAGGATTTTGCCTTTAACAGTGTACTGTCTCCTTGCATCTGCCCTACTGAAGTGCAGCACCTCACATTTATCTGGGTTAAACTCCATCTGCCATTTCTCAGCCCATATCTGCAACTGATCTATATTGTGCTGTGTTCTTTGCCAGTCTTCTACACTATCCACAACTCCTCCAATCTTGGTATCATCTGCAAACTTACTAACCTACCCATCTACATTTTCATCCAGGTCATTTGTGTATATTACAAACAGTAGTGGTCCCAGCACAGGTCCCTGCAGAACACCACTAATTACAGACCTCTGGCTTGAATAAGTCCCTTCAACCACTACCCTCTGTCTCCTATGCGCAAACCAGCTCTGAGTCCAAACAGCCAATTCACCATGGAGCCCATTCATCTTAATCTTTGGGATTAGCCTCCCATGAGGGACTTTGTCAAACACCTTACTAAAATCCATGTAGACAACATTCACTGCCCTACCCTCATCAATCTCTCTCGTCACCTTGTCAAAAAACTCAAGCAAGTTGGTAAGACACGACCTGCCCCGTACAGTCATGCTGGCTCTCCCTTATTAGGCTATGGGTTTCCAAATGCTCTTGTATCCTTTCCCTCAGAATTTTCTCCATCAATTCCCCTGCAACTGACGTGTGACTCTCCTGTCTAAAGTTCCTAGGATTTTCCCTTGTTCCCTTCTTAAACAGAGGTAAAACATTAACCACTTGCCTGTTATTTGGGACCTCACCTATGGCTAAAGATAAAAAGATACTGGTCAAGGACCCAACAATCTCATCTCTTGCATCCTTCAATAACCTGGGGTAAATCCCAACAGGCTCTGAGAATCCACCTTTGATACTCATTAGAGGCACAACACTTCCTATTCCTTGACCTCTAAAACACCCAAATATATTTATACACTCAGCATTGATCTCCTGGTCTTCCACATCCTTTTCCTTGGTAGATACTGAAACAAAGTACTCATTAAGTACCTCACTCACATTCTCCGCATTCAAGCAGATGTTCCCCTCTTTATCCTTGAATGGTCCCACCCTCTCCCAGGTTATCCTCTTACTCTTGATGGATGTATTGAATGCCCTGGGATCCATCTTAATCCTACTTGCCAAGGATTTGGCTCCTGGCTTCCCAATTCCCTTCTTTACTTCTTTTCTGGCTCTTTATACTCCTCATGTGCTTTGTTCGATCCTAACTTCCGAGGCTTTACATACTTTTCCTTCTTCTTCTTGAATAAATTCGTCACCTCTCTGGACATCCAAGGTTCTCTTATCTTTCCATCCCTGTCCTTCCTTGTGACAGGAAAATACCTTTCCTGTACTCTGTGCAGTTGATCTTTAAGCACCCTCCACATGTCTGATGTGGACTTGCCAGAGAAAAGGCGTTCCCAATTAACACTTCTTAGTTCCTGCCTAATCCCCTTGACATTTGCCCTACTCCAGTTTAAAACAGTTCCCCCAAGGATCATACTTATTCTTATCTATGGCTATCCGGAAAGTTAGGGAGTTGTGGCCTAACTATTCACCCTCTGGAAGGTCAGTCACCTGGCCCGGCTCATCATGCAACATCAGGTCCCATACCGCCCCTCCTCTCGTTGTACCATCCACATATACACAATAAATTCCCAGATACACTTAACAAATTCAGCCCTATCTAAACTCCTTACACTAAAAAGGTCCCAGCTTATATCAGGGAAGTTGAAATCCCCTATGACAACAACTCTATTTTTAGACATTTCCTTAATCTGATTATATATCTGTTCCTCAATGAATCGGTAACTACTGGGGGGGTCTGTAGTATAATCCCATCAGTGTGATTGCACCCTTCCTGTTCCTGACAGACTCAGTGTCTGACCCCTCCATTATGTCTCCTCTGAGTGTAGCTGTGATATTGTCCTCCATTAGGCTTAGAACTCCATACCCTCTCTTACCTCCTCCTCTATCAAAAACCTGGTAATTAATCACCCATTCCTGCCCCTCTCTCAACCAAGTTTCAATAATGACTACAACATCATTGTTCCATATACCAATCCATGGTCTAAGTTAATCACCTTTACCCATAATACTCCTAGCATTAAAATATACACACTTCAAATTAGTTGATCCATCACAGCTTGTTATTTTGATTTTGCTTTTCAATTCCTTTCCTGACATCTACCTTCTGGCCTGATCCTTCCTTTACTGGCCTGTTTCCTAGCCCACTGCAAAGCTAGTTTAAACTCTCCCGAGTTCTATCAGTGAAGCTCACGGCCAGGAAATTGGTTCCCCTCCAGTTCAGGTGCAACCCGTCCCTCTTGTACAGGTCACCCTTTCCCCAGAAAAATCCAATGATCCGTGAACTTGGAACCCTGTCCCACCACCTCTGCAGCCACTCACTCCTCCGTGCTACCACCCCATTCTTAGCTGCATGAGCCCTTAGGCACCGGGAGTCATCCAGCGATTATAACCTTGGGAGGTCCTTCTCTTCAGCCTCTTTCCTATCTCTATATACTCAATACATAGGACCTTTCTGCCTATGTCATTGGTGCCAATATTACCATGACCCCTGGCTGAGCCCTCTCCCATGGACCCTAGCGCCCAGGAGGCAACACACCATCCTGGTTTCTCTTCTGCAGCCACAGAATCTCCTTTCTGTTCCACAAACTATTGAGCCCGCCCCCCCCCCCCCGGCACTGCCAGACTTTACCCTTCCCTGTAGAGCCTCAGAGCCGGCCACTGTGCCACCAGCCTGGCTGCTGCTGCTGGGAGCCCCCAGCAGTATCCAAAGGGGTATACTTGTTGCTGAGGGGAATGGCCACAGGGGAACCCTGAAATGACTTCTTAATCCCCTTACCTCTCCTGGCGGTCACCTATCTACTGTCCGAAGCTTGTACTCTGGGTGTGACTACTCCCTCAAAAGTCTTGTCTATAATCTCTTCCGCCTCCCGAATGATCCTGAGAACCTCCAACTCCAGCCCCATCTCCTTGCCCAGTCTGTCAGGCTCTGTGTTGGGTGCACTTTCCGTAGATGTAGTCATCATGGAAACAGTCAGGTATCCCAAATTCCCAGGTCTGATAGGAGCATTCCACCCTGACTATTCTATACCAAAAAGGAGAAAGGCTTGCCTCTTCTTAATTGCCTTCGCCTGTTTACGCCAAAGCCTGATAAGCCAAACCCTTCACACCCTATTACTGGCCCACTCCACTGACACTGACACTTTCTGCGCCTGCACAGCCCAAAAAGGCCGGCCTTGCCTGAATCTGCTCCTTCTTAATTCTCTCTCCCAACTTCCGTAGGGCTCTGACACTGACACACTCCCCTCACCTGAGCTGCCGATAAAAGACTGGCTTTACCTGAGTCTGCTCTTTTTATGCTTGCACTCCTAGCTCCTGTAGGCCTCTGCACAGCCCAAAAAGGTAGGTACATTAATTTTGAAATTCAATACTAAAAAAAATACAGCAGCTATATTTGCATTGAATTTAAACAAAACTCTTATTTTGTTACCAAAGTTACTACTGACCTTTTTAATCTCATGTAAGATTCATTGACAGCTGGTCTACATTCTGCACGCTGAACCACAACACCTTCAAAGGTTAGTTTTTCTTAGGGTGAGAAAAGAAAACATCAAATGAGTGTTTGAGAATTAAATACAGCTTTAAGAACAGAACTAAAATTCAGAATATCAAAAATTACAGTAAGAATGGGTCATAAACCAGGTAGCCTCTACCCAATCTCAAATGCAGTGAGCAGAAGATGAAAAACAATCACCAACCATTTATTACGTTCTACCACATGGTATGATCGTGGTTCGATGTTTTGTGCCTTGATATAAAGGAGCACCAGTGCTCTTCCCCCAATGCACTGGATCACTACGGACCTTGTCTGACCAACTAGAAAACAGCCGAGGTACCAGTTTCAGTGTGAGTAGAAGAACAGCATGGCTCCACTCTCTTTAACACTGTTATGAACACTGAAAAGGGGAACAACCATGGTAGGGTTTAACTAAGCTGAACAGGGGGGTGGGAACCGGAGTGATGAAGTTGAGGACGGAACAGTTGGTATACAAGTCAAGTCAGTGTGTAGTGAGACTGAGGAAGGACGGGCAGATGACAGGGCAAAATTGTAGTCAGTGGGTTGAGGTGAAGTGTAACGTGGGGGCAAATTTGAAAAGGGTGATGAATACAGGACTGAAGGTGTTACATTTGAATGCACTTACAGAATAAGGTAGATGATCTCGTAGCGCAGTTAGAGTTATTGAGTAAAACAACATGGAAACAGGGCCTTTGGTCCAACTTGTCCATGCTGGCTAGGACACCTATTTAAGCCAGTCCCATTTTCTCACATTTAGCCTATATCCCTCTCAACCTTTCCTATCCATGTAACTATCCAAGTGTTTTGAAAATGTTAATATTGTACCCAGCTTGGAGACTGGCAGGTATAAAGTTGTGGACATCACTGATTCATGGCTTAGAAGGTCATAGTTGGGAGCTCAGCATCTGAGAATATACATCTTACTTAAAAGTCAGGCAAATAGGCAGAGGGAGTGGGGTTGCTCTGTTGGTAACTCAAACCTTAGAAAGAGGTGACATAGATTGGAAGATGTACAGTTAAGAAACTACAAGGGTAAAACAACTGTGATGGGAGTTATATACAGCCCTCCAAACAGTAGCCCAGATGTAGGGAGACAGAAAAGACGTGTAAAAAGGGCAATGTTATGATAGTTATGGGGGATTGCAATATGCAGGCTGATTTGGGAAAATCAGGTTGATGCTGGATGCCAAGAGAGTGAATTTGTTGAATGTCTACAAGATGGCTTTTTAGAACCCACTGAGGGAAAGGCAATTTGGGATTGGGGATTGTGTAATGTACCAAATTTGATTAGGGAGTTTAAGGTAAAGAAACCCTTAGGAGGCAGTGATCATAATATGACAGAATTTATCTTACAGATTGAATGGAGAAACTGGACCCAGATGTATCAATACCATTGGCTCCATGGCACTGTAGTGGTACGCAAGACACTATTACAACTTGGGGCATCAGAATTTGGAGTTTAATTCTGGTGCCCTCTGTAAGGAGTACGTCCTCCCTGTAGAATGTGTGGGTTTTCTCTAGGTGCTCTAGTTTCCTCCCACAGTCCAACATACTGCGGGGGGGAGGGGTTAATTGATCATTGAAAATTGTGCTAGGGTCAGATCGGGTTTGCTGGGGGTTGGTGGGGTACGGCTCGAAGGACCAGAATAGCTGACTCCATGCTGTGTCACTAAACAAATAAATAAGTACAGTGGAGTAAAGGGAATTAGAGGCATGCGAGAGGAGCTGGCCAAAGCTGTTTGGAAGGAGACATTAGCAGGGATGGTAGCAGAACAACAATGGCTAGACTTCTGGGGGAAATTCAGAGGTGCAGGACAGATACATCCCAAAGATGAAGTAGTCGTGGATGAGACAATTGTGACTGATAGGGGACGTCAAAGACAACATATAAGCAAAAGAGCAGGCATATAATATAGTAAAACTTAGTGGGAAGCTTTTAAAAAACAGAAGGCTGAAATAAAAAAACCTTAAGGAGAGAAATTATGAAATATGCAGATAAGCTAGCCGATAATATAAAAGAGGACACCAAATTGTTTTCAGTATATAAAGCGTAAAAGAAGTGAGAGTGGATATTGAACTGCTGGAAAATGATATAGAGAGGTAGAAATGAGGGACAAAGAAACTTAATAAGTATTTCGCATCATTCACTGTGGAAGACATTAGCAAAATGTCAAAAATTCAAGAGTCTCGGTTGAAGGGACCGCAGTTAATATTACTATGGAGAAGGTGCTTGGGAAACTGAAAGGTCTGAAGCTAGATAAATCACTTGGACCTGAGGGACTACACCCCAGGGTTCTGAAAGACATAAGTGAATATATCGTGGAGGCATTAGCAATGATCTTTCAAGAATCACTAGATTCTGGAACAGTTCCAGAAGAATAGAAGATTGCAAGTATCACTCCACTCTTTCAGAAGATAAGGTGGCAAAAAAAAAGGAAATTATGGATCAGTTAGCTGACTTCAGTGGTTGGGAAGATGTTGGAGTTCATTATTAAGGATAAGATTTTGGGGGTACTTGGGGGCACATGACGAAATAGATCAAAGTCAGCATAATTTCCTTAATGGAAAATCTTGCCTGAAAAATCTGTTGGAATTCTTTGAGGAAATAACAGACAGAATAGACAAAGGAGAGTCAGTGGATGTTATTTATTTGGATCAGAAGGCCTTTGACAAGGTGCTGTACATGAGGTTGCTAGACAAGATAAGTGCCCATGGCATTACAGGAAAGATACTAGCATGGATAGAAGATTGGCTGACTGACAGGAAGTAAAGGGGGCCATTTCTGGTTGGTTGCCCGTGACTAGTAGTGTTGCATGGGGGTCTGTGTTGGGACCTCTTCTTTTCACGTTATACATCAATAATTTAGGTGACAGAATTGATGGCTTTGTGGCCAAGTTTGTGGACAATACGAAGGTAGGTGAAGGGGAAGGTAGAGGAAGCAAAGAATCTGCAGAAGAAGCTTAGATTGGGAGAACGGGCCAAGAAGTGGCAGATGGAATATAGTGTAGGTAAGTATATAGTTATGCACTTTGGTAGAAGGAATAAAGGCTTAGACTATTTTATAAATAGGGAGAAAATTCAAAAATTAGAGGTTCAAAGAGATTTGGGAGTCTTTGTGCAGGATTCCCTAAAAGTTAGCTGGGAGGTTGAGTTGGTGGTAAGGAAGGCAAATGTAATGTCAGCATTCATTTCAAGAAGACTAGAATACAAGAGCAAGGATGTAATGCTGAGGCTTTATGAGATCTTGGTCAGACCTCACTTGGAGTATTGTGAGCAGTTTTGGGCCCCTTATCTAAGAAAAGATGTGCTGGGATAGGAGCAGGTCCAGAGGAGGTGCATGAGAATGATTCCAGAAATGAAGGGGTTAATGTATGAGGACGATTTGATGGCTCTGGGTCTGTACACACTGGAGTTTAGAAGAATAAGGGGGATCTCATTGAAATCTATTGAATATTGAAAGGCTTAGATAGAGTGGATGTGGAGAGGATGTTTCCTATAGTCTAGGACCAGAGGGCACAGCCTCAGAATACAAGGATGTCCATTTGGAGATGAGAAGGTATTTCTTTAGCCAGAGGGAAGTGAATCTGAGGACTTCATTCTCACAGATCACCATGCAGGCCAAGTCATTGGGCATACTTAAAGCAGAGTTCGATATGTTCCTGATTGGTCAGGGTGTCAGGGGACATGGGGAGAAGGCAAGAGAATGGGGTTGAGAGGGATAGTAATTCAGCCACGATGGAATGGCAGAACAGAGTCAATTGGCTGAATGGCCTAATTCTTCTCCTATGTCTTATGGTCTTAACAGATAAAGTCGAGGCTGGAGAAATGTGGCAGAAAAACATTTTCCTGCTCTCTAATTAAAAATCACATATTTACTGTTTGCAAAAGACTACAAAGAGCAGCAAGAACTTCAAATGCAACACAGCAAGTTAAAAAACTGTATCCAGGCTTTAACATCACAGATTAATTCTGAATAAATACTAAAGAAAGAAGTACAGCTGTGATCCAGTGATCCCTTGAACACTGACATCCCATAACCAGGTCACAGAGCATAAAGCCTTTAAAAATGCAACACCCTGAAGCTAAATAAAATGTTAATGTTTTTTAACTACTATTCGGTGCATTAAAGGGGTGGTACTTTTAGACTTCGTGTCTAATTGCAGGACCACCCCTTTCACTGCGGACAATTTACATTTAAAAACTTGTTGGACTGGTTTTTTCCCAATTTCTGATTAAATGGTGACCTAGATGTTTCTTGAGGGCAGCTCTTTCAAAATGAACAGTGGCATCCACACTGCTAGAATGTATGGGAAACATATCTCTGTCTTGAAGACCTCTCTTCACAGCAGCCACAATAGAACAACGTTAAAGGCTGCTGTACGGGGGGGGGGGGGAGAAAATGGGGAGGGGGTGGGGGGGTTGATACCCATTTGTTCAATATTGGTCAGTCCATTGCTGTGATCTCTGGTATTTGGAGCACCAATATCTATTCTGAGACTTAACATAATGTATAAATCCACGCAGTGCATTAAAACTCAGGTAGGCACACACAGCAACAGACAACGACACCATAAAGACTCTACTTGCTTCAGGGCTTCTCCTTACTGTATTTGGAATCATGAGCAGTCTGCACATTATAGTTCAATTGTTGTGTGTGAAACACTGGAGAAAGGTGCTTCACGCGTTAATGACACGAGAAATGTCAGCTGTGCTCAGGTGAACTGCTCCAAAAGTGGACAGTCAAATTTTATATGAGGTTGCAATGAGCTTGGTAAGGTCACAAAATTTGATTCTTGTTTAAATCCAGTGATTTTGAAAGTGTTAAATTCAATACAAATTCAGCTGCAGTATTTGTTACTGTTGAAATTCAAATTGAATTTATCTATATTAGCCAATCACCTAAATACCAATTCTATGAACAGTGGGAACAGCTGGTCCAATTTTACGATGGTGGGAATGGCAGGTTTCTAATTTTGTGATGAGCGCAATTGTATGAAAACAAAAATGATTTTTATTTGTGACTTGTGATTAATACATCAATTTCTAGGCTGAAGAGTTAACTATACAAAACTTAACCAGTCTTTTCATTTCCTTCAGAGAAACCCACAAGTAAACAATCTGCATCTGTGTCAGCTTAAGCCCCAATTCCACTGGTTCAGTAGCACAACAGTAATTAAATGGCAAGATAGAAGCGCGACTGCTTAACAATGGCGCACTTAACCCATACTGCAGAAAAATACATGCATTTAAGTAGACATAACAACTGTTCTAGTGATCATTTTCACAACCCATCCAACTCCAACGCAGCCCTCTCTCTACTGAAGCTCAGCTTCTCGTTGAACAGTCATTGGAACACTGGCTCAAACATTCATTGGTGCTGCAAACCAACAACCATTATTTATTTGAACAGTAGTGGCAAGCTGAGAGGGTTATTCAGTTGTGAGAGTGCTGCAAGGATGCTCCTTTCGTTCTCGTCAGACATACGCACAGAGGGGTGACACGGCAGTCAGTGCAATGCTGTTACACCTCGGGTCATCGGAGTTTGAAGATCATTCCGACATCATTTGTAAGGAGTTTGTACGTCCTTCTGTGAGCGGGTAGATTTCCTACAGGTGCTCTGGTTTCCTCCCACAGCCTAAAGACTTACTGGTTAGTAAGTTAATTGGTCACTGTAGGTCGTCTCGTGATTAGGCAAGGGTTAAATCAGTAGGTGCTGGGTAGTGCGGCTCATTGGGCTGGAAAGGCCTGTTCTGTGAATCTCTAAGTTGATAAATAAAGTCACTCTAGCAGGGGTCACACGTCAGAGAAAGGGGGCTTTTGTGTTTTCTTCTCCATCCGCTGGTAGGAGGCAGCTTGATCAACCACTGAAAAGGACAAACAAAACCCTGCCCTGTTCCAGGTTCTAATTAATCATTGCCTTTAGTAATCTCACTCTGTCGCAACCAGAAAGAAACATTTTTAGCCTCCAAATAGACAAAGTTACGATCTGCTCTATTGAAGAAAGTAAATAACCCCCTCCCCAAACAAAACTACCCAGACCCAATAAGCTGCGTAAAACAAACTGTGCTGTTATTTTCCTCAGAAATTCGCCGGATTTGTGGAAGATAAAGCCATAATGGCAACAATAAACACTGTATATCACTGTAGGGAAACTATCTGATCCACGGTAGTACAGCTGTATAAATGCTGACATATAACAATGCTAGCTCTCGCCTTTGCCCATCACAAAAGTCATACAAATACCATTCAGTGTCCTATAACAGGGAAAAATATACTCTTCACCAAATAATTAATTTATCTGTATATTAAGGGTTAATTTAAGTAGGATTCAAAAAGAACAACACATTGATGAGGAGATCTGGTCATCATTCAATAATCAGTGAAGTGCTTTCTGTGATTAATTCAGGAGGATTATGGTTTCCAAAAATCATGGATTAAAGCAAGCACAGAAATAAGCATACAAACAGTAACTTTTCAAAAGAAAATCAAGCTCCTAGATTATTTGAGAGTCCTGTTAATTTCTTAATATTTCTGATGTCTACAAGAAGGGTCAGAGCCATCTCTATTTCCTGAGGAGACTGAGGTCCTTTAACATCTGCCGGACAATGCTGAGGATGTTCTACGAGTCTGTGGTGGCCAGTGCTATCATGTTTGCTGTTGTGTGCTGGGGCAGCAGGCTGAGGGTAGCAGACACCAACAGAATCAACAAACTCATTCCTAGGGCCAGTGATGTTGTGGGGATGGAACCGGACTCTCTGACGGTGGTGTCTGAAAAGAGAATGCTGTCCAAGTTGCATGCCATCTTGGACAATGTCTCCCATCCACTACATAATGTACTGGGTGGACACAGGAGTACATTCAGCCAGAGACTCATTCCACTGAGATGAAACACAGAGCGTCATAGGAGGTCATTCCTGCCTGTGGCTATCAAACTTTACAACTCCTCCCTTGGAGGGTCAGACACCCTGAGCCAATAGGCTGGTCCTGGACTTATTTACTGGCATAATTTACATATTACTATTTAACTATTTATGGTTTTATTACTATTTAATTATTTATGGTGCAACTCTAACGAAAACCAATTTCCCCCGGGATCAGTAAAGTATGACTACTATGACAGATTTAGAGCTAGGCATGCAAAAAATAAATCTAACTAGCTTGGCCATTAGCATAACCCGAGTGAAAATAGCTTCATTTTCTGTTCAATTCAAATTGACAAAATGCAAAGAAATAATACAAACATATACATCCTTCACACTCCAGTGATATCTCAAAAGATTTACTGCTGAGGGAACTTTCCTGAAATTAAGTCACTGTTGGCAAAGATAGCAGGCATTTACTCAGAGAAAGTAACATTTTCACCACTCAGATATCAGATAATGGCTAACTCCAGATCAAAGCATCTCCACAAGGCAGGGAGACCATTATCTCCAAATTCCCTTTTATTCAGGCCCTATTTCAATTTGAAATAGCCCATCACAGAATAAACAGCAAAAAGACAAGCATTTGATCCATTTAGTTAGTGCTGGTGTTATAATCTATAAAAGTCTATTCTATACTTTGAGCAGCTGGTCAAGGAGCACATTAAAGCCTTTCTCCCGGCTACACTGGACCCTTTCCTGTTTGCTTTTCACTCAAATCGATCCATTGTCGATGCAATAGCCTCCGTCCTCCACTCTCTCCTGTCCCACCTGGAAAATGGGGTCTCATATGCCAGACTGCTGTGAATGGACTTCAGTTTGGCATTTAACACCATCATACCCCAGAAACTTGTGGGGAAACTGTCCTTGCTGGGTCTCAACACCTCCCTCTGCGCGGGCAGCAACGTCTCTGGTCCCATTACACTGAGCACTGGTGCTCCCCAAGGCTGTGAGCTCAGCCCATTGCTGTTCACACCACTGACACATGACTGTGTCGCAGGATCCAGCTCAAACTGTGCCATCAAGTTTGTGGACGACACAACAGTGGTTGGCCTTATCAAGGACGAAGATGAGTCGGAGTATAGAGAGGAAGTGGAGTAGCTGGTGGACTGGTGTGAGAAGAACAACCTAAACCAAGGAAATCATTGTGGATTTCAGAAAGGTGCAGATGAACCTTCCACCTCTGCCAGTACATGGCTCCTCTGTTGAGAGTCAAGTGCTGCAAATTCCTGGGAGTTCACATCATGGGTGACCTCACCTGGTCCCTTAATATCACCTCCCTGAACAAGAAGGCACAGCAGTGCCTCCACTTCCTAAGAAGACTGAGGCAAGCAAGGCTCCCCCACCCACCACAATCTTAACTGCATTTTATAAGAGCACCATTGAGAATGACCAGAAAGTTGCATCTCCATCTGGTATGGGGGCAGTCGAGCATCAGACCGCAAGTCCCCACAAAGGACTCTGAGAACAGCTGAGAGGATCATAGGAGTTTCATCAGGGACATTTATCAGGAGTGTTGCATATGCAGGGCCCTTAGTATTATTAAGGATCCCACAATCCATCCAGCATCCTCTTTGACTTTCTACCATCAGGCAGGAGACTATGATGCATAAAAACAAGAACAGTCAGGATGGGAAACATTTTCTTCCCCCAGGCCATCAGGCTTCTGAACTCCCTGCTGCATTGTATTCAAAGTGACACTGGTTAATCCGTTGTGTACCCCACAATATTTAATATTAATGCACTTTAGTTTGTTAGTTATGTGTGATTCATCTGTAGATTTTAACCTTACCTTCATAAGTTATTGTGTGTTATGTGTGTTTACACTCTGGTTTGGAGAAATATTTTCTCGTTTCTATATACATGTATATAGTTAAATAACAATAATCTTGATTTGACTTGTCTTAACTACCTCACCTTAGCCTTTCAACAAAATGTTCCATTCCACTTTCTTTAACATATTTGTTGCCTTTTAAAAGTATTCAAGTTACTTAGAACATCGAACACAGAACAGTAAAGCACAGGAACAAGTCCTTCAGCCCACAATGTCGTGCCGAACCAGCTAAAATGTAAACCAAAAAAACACCCAAAATCTAATCCCTCCTACCTACACAATGTCCATATCCCTCCATCCTCCTTACATCCATGTACCTATCCAAACACCTCTTAAAAGCCTCTAATGTATTTGCCTCTACCTCCATACCAGGCAGCACATTCCACAGAGTAAAAAACTTACCCCTCACATCCCCTTTGAACCTACCTTCTCTCACCTTCAAAGCCTCTATCCTCTCTGGTATGAGACATTTCTACCCTGGAAACAGATGCTCCCTGTCTATTCTACTTATGCCTCTCATAATCTTAAAAACCTCTCCCCCTTAACCTCTGGTGCTCCAGAGAAAACAACCCAAGTCCAGCCTCTTGTGATAGCCCATGCTGTCGAAACGAGGCAACATCCTGATAAAACTCTTCTGCATCCTCTCCAAAGCCTCAACATCCTCTCTATAGTGAGGCAACCAGAAATGTATGCAATACTCCAGATGTGGCCTAACCAGAGTTTTATAAGGTTGCAACATAACCTCATCACTTTTGAACTCAATGTCTTGACTAATAAAAGCAAGCATTCCATAAGCCTTCTTAACCTCCTTATCAATTTGTGTAGCCACTTTCAAGGAGTTATGAACTTGTTCCCAAGATCTCTCTGATAAGCAACATTGTTAAGGATCTTGCCCTTAACAGTGTACTGTCTCCTTGCATTTGCCCTACCAAGGTGCAATACCTCATTTTTACATGGGTTAAACTCCATCTGCCATTTCTCTGCCCACATCTGCAACTGATCTATGTTGCACTGTATTCTTTGCCAGTCTTCTACACAATGCACAACTCCACCAATCTTGGTATCATCTGCAAACTTGCTAACCTACGCAACTACATTTTCATTCGGGTCATTTATATACATCACAAACATCAAAGATCCCAGCACAGATCCCCACGGAACACCACTAATTACAGCCCTCCACCTCAAGTAAGTCCCTTCAACCACTACCACTCTCTTCTATGTGCAAGCCAGTTCTGAATCCAAACAGCTAATTTGCCGCAGACACCGTGCATTGTAATTTTCTAGAATAGTCTCCCCTGAGGGACTTTGTCAAATGCCTTACTAAAATCCATGTAGACAACATCCACTGCCCTACATTCATCAATCTCTCTTGTCACCTTGTCAAAAAACTCAATCAAGTTGATAAGGCACAACCTGCCACACGCAAACCCAATCTCTCTTGTCACCTTGTCAAAAAACTCAATCAAGTTGATAAGGCACGACCTGCCACACGCAAACCCAAGCTCTCCCTAATTAGGCCATGGGTTTTCAAATGCTCATATGTCCTATTCCTAAGAATTTCCTCCAGCAATTTCCTACAACTGACACAAGACTCTCCACTCTATTGTTTCCAGGATTCTCCCTTGTTCCCTCCTTAAATAGAGGTACAACATCAGCCACTCACCAGTTCTCCAGGACCTCACCTGTGGTTAGAGAGGATATGAAGAAAATGGCCCCAGCAATTTCATCTCTTGTCTCCTTCAATAAACTGGGGTAAATCCCATCAGGCCCTGGGGGCTTATTCACCTTAATACTCCTTAGGAGACACAACACTTCTTCCTCCTTGACCTCTAAACACCTCTAAACACACAAATGTATTTATACACCCAGCACTGATCTCCTGGTCCTCCATATCCTTTTCCTTGGTAAGTGCTTAAAGGACTCATTAAGTACCTCACTCACATTCCCTGCATCAAAGCAAATGTTCCCCTCTTTATCCTTGAGTGGACCTACCCTCTCACTGGTTAACTTCTTGCTCTTGATGTACATATAGAACATTTAGAGATTTACCTTTATCCATCCTGCCAAGGCTCCTAGCTTCCTAGTTCCCTTCTTTACTTCTTTTCTGGTTTCTTTATCATCCTCATGTGCTCCGTTTGATTCTGACTTCCGAGGCCTTACATACTTTTCCTTTTTCTTCTTGATTAAATTCATCACCTCTCTCGACATCCAAGGTTCTCTTATCTTTCCATCCCTGTCCCTCCTTCCAACAGCTACATACCTTTCCTGTACTCTGTGCAATTGATGTTTAAACACCCTTCACTTGTCCAGTGTGGACTTGCCAGAAAATTGGAGTTCCCGATCGACTCTTCTTAGTTCCTACCTAATGTCCTCTAGGTAGAAAGTTGAGAAACAGGACCTGCAGGGTGGTAATCTCTAGATTGCTGCCTGTGACACAAACTCGTGAGGGTAAAAATACGGTGATTTGCGTATGAATGCATGGCTGAGGACCTGGTGCAGGAGGTAAGGGTTCAGATTTCTAGATTATTGGCATCTTTTGGGGAGAAGGTACACCTTGTACAAAAAGGATGGGTTACACCTGGACCCGAGGGCATCCAATATCCTTGTGGGCAGGTTGGCTAGAGTTGTTCGAGTGTATTTAAACTAATTTGGCAGGGGAATGGGAACCAGAGTGATCGTCCTGTAGTGTTGAAGATGAGGTTTACAAACAGAGGCAATGTGTAGTGAGACTTCTAGCAAGGACAGGCTTATGATCTGGCAAAATTGCAGTCAACTGGATGAGTTGAAATGTAAAAGGCAGACAAAATCGAAAAGGGCGAATACAGGACTGAAGGTGTTATATTTGAATGCACTCAGTATATGGAATAAGGTAGATGAACTTGTAGCACAGTTACAGATTGGAATGTATGATGTTGTAGGCATCACTGAAACTTCCTTCCAGTTTTGAGCCAACAACTGAATTACTGTGTCCCACAAATTACCGCAGCACATATTTGAATGTAAAGTTAAGGACTTTTCCCAAACATGTCACATGAACTACTTGAATTATAAGGAAGGATATACTAGCAAAAGGCTGAGTGTGATGATGATTCACCACATTGACTGGTGAGATACAGAGACCGTCAGAATGAGCCTGTACTCCCTCAAATTTAAATTAGCAAATAGGTTTCTTTGCTTTGTATGCCAACTATACAGATCATTTCATCACATCGGTAGTACAAGGGAAAAACAATAACTGAATGCAGAATAAAGTGTTGCAGTTACAGAGAAAGTGCAGTGCAGGCAGACAAGAAGGTGCAAGGCCATGACAGGATAGAATGAGAGATCAATACGCGAACATATCACGCAAGGGGACAGTTCAACAGTCTTATAACATTGGGGTAGAAGCTGTTCTTGAGCCTGTTGGTATGTGCTTTCAGATTTTTCTAGTAGGAGAGTGTATGCAAAGTTGAAGGAGACTTTGATTATATTGATTGCTTTACGGAAGCAGCAAGGAGTGTAAACAGAGTCTACGGAGAGGAGACTGGTTTTCGAGACACGCTGAGCTGCGTCCACAACTCTGCAGTTCCCTCAATTCTCAGGGAGACCAGTTGCCGTCACAAACCGTGATGCATCCAGGTAGAATGCTTTCTGTGGTGCAACTATAAGAGTTAGTGAGGCTCGAGAGGGATGTGGTGAATTTCTTTAGCCTCTTGAGGAAGCAAGGTGCAAGGGCACTTCCACCCCAGGCATTCTCTCTTCTCAGCAACCCCATCAGGCAGCACATACAAAAGCCTGAAAGCATGTACCATCAGACTCCTGGATAGCTCCCAGCCTGCTGCTGTAAGACTACCGAACTGTCGACTCATCACAGCTCTGCACTGCACTTCTACCATAACTATTTACTCGTTCTGCATTCTGTTATTGTTTTTTTCTGTATGACCTCATTGCACTATTGTAATGAAATTATGTGTACCAATGGCATGCAAAAGGGAACGAAAACCAATTTCCCCCGAGATCAACAAAGTATGACTATGACTATTTATTTTTTACAGGATATTTGCATAAGTCAGGTCCTCCTTAACTGGGCATCAGACACTGTCTTGAGGCACTCTTGCTAAGATCTCCTTCATTTCTGCTGAGTCCCAATGCCACTCACGTTCAATCCCTGCCCTGATCTCAATGGCGGTCACCATCAAGGGCACCTCCTGTATTCAGGTTCCTTGTCTATGTCTGGACCATGAGTGTGTTTAAACTAATTTGGCAGGGGGATGGGAAACAGAATGATAGTGTTAAAGATGAGATAGTTGCATTCAAGATCTCGAATGCAAATTGCACATTAGAGAGGTGGTCTACTCATAACATTGCTAGCAAAAACTTTCTCCTCTTGAGTAACACATACAAAATGCGGGAGGAATTCGGCAGGTCATGGAGAGAAATAAACAAGCAATATTTTGGGCCAAGACCCTTTGATGAGTGTCCCGATGAAAGGTGTCAGCCCAAAACATCAACTGTTTAGATGCTGACTGACCTGCTCAGCTCCTCCAGCACTTTCTATGTGTTACTCTGGCTTTCTAACATCAGAATCTCTTGTGTTTATGATTTTCTCCTTTGAATCCATCTTGTTTAAATGGGTGGCAGTGCCAGACAATACATCAAAAGATGATCTGAATTTGAAGATGGAGCTTGTGCTCGGTCACTCACATCAGTATTGTCATCGTCAGCTGAAAGTATTGGAGGGCACGCTGACACATTCTGATTTTCTGATAACTTGCCATTTATTTCTCACCAATGGGACAATAGTACACTTTCCGGTGTCTCAACGCAATGTCTAGATTAATGGAAAATGATCCAACCATTTTAGAAATGACAATATCAACTGTAATTTTAAGGAAATGGGTTTCATTTCCTCTATAGCTTCAGGGTTATTTGAAATTAGCAGTCTAACATGATATCAATGCTAAATAAATGAAATTTACTTTGCAGAAATACAAGGTTTTCCCTTTTTACAAGGTGAACAAGAAATTAAATTAAGTGACAGTGACAAAATGGATTTTATTTTACAGCGCATTAACAATTAGAATTTTGATGTGACAATTAGAATTTTGATGTGCATATGACAACAGTATTAAATGTGCATCAGCATAACCTGTGATAACATGGCCACACTACTTCTTTCTCCAGTATTATTGTAAAGTTAGAGATAAATCCTGTTTCATGAGAAGTGCATGAGGATGAGCCAGGAGCCGTAACAAGCATATCTAAAAATTTAACGCTAACAGGTAACAGTGCAATACACTACATGCACTCAGTGGCCACTTTATTAGGTACACCTGCTCAATAATGCAAATATCTGATCAGCCAGTCATGGGGCAGCAACTCAGTGCACAAAAGCATGCAGGCATAGTCATGACGTTCAGTTAAAACATCAGGATGAGGAAGAAACGTGACCTAAGTGACCTTGACTGTGAAATGATCGCTGGTGCCTGACTGGGTGGTTGGAGTATCTCAGAAACTGCTGGGCTCCTGGAATCTTCCACATACAGCAGTCTCTAGAGTTTACAAATAAGAATGGTGTGAAATACAAAAAAAACATCAAGGGAGTGGAAGTTCTGTGGGACAAAACACTTTGTTAATGAGGGAGGTCAGAGAATGGCCAGCCAGGTTCAAGCTGACAGGAAGGTGACAGTAACTCAAATAACCACATGTTACAACAGTGGTGTGCAGAAGAGCACCTCTGAACATATAATACAATGAATGTTGAAGTGGATGCACTACAGCAGCATGAGACCATGCAGGGTTCCAATCCTGAACCTAATGAAGTAGTCACTGAATGTAAAACCCAAAGTTTGAAAAAACAATATACAGGTCGACCTTCTCTAATCCGACTACCTGTAATCCGGTTCCTTCGATATTCCGCACTGATTTGAAATTTTCCGTGCAACTGTAATTTCAAATTTTCTGGGCCACCGTACCAATCTGCTGCACATTGTTTTGGTTGTGCTAGATCTGTTCATGTGTTGGCACACTCCTGCAAGCACAGACAGGCGATTCCTGCTTGTTTTCCTGCATTTATTAATACCATTTGCGTGAGGTGCACCCACCCATCTCACCTGCCAGCGGCGGGGGAGCTGGCACGCGCTGGGTCGGTCCGCCTTCTCACCTGCCAGCAGTCGCACACTGCCCTCCAGCGTCGCCCGACTGGCGCTCCATTCTCTTCTGCCTATGACCTCAGATCAGACGTGGTCTCCCGCTGAACTTAAGCATATTACTAAGTGGAGGAAAAGAAACTAACGAGGATTCCCTCAGTAACTGCGAGTGAAGAAGGAAGAACCCAGTGCGGGGGTGGGGGTGGGTTAACTGCATGTCTGTGTCTTTGCTATCACTTAGCTGACGCTGGTAGTGGGTGCGCTTTATTTTTTGCCGAGTGGGGGGGGGAATTGTTCGCTGCCACTTTATGCACGGGAGGGAGTAACTTAGGGGTTCTAACATCTAACTGTTGTTCATTCTTTGGGGCACTCCTCTGTTTTTGTGGATGTTTGCGAAGAAAAAGCATTTCAGGATGTATACTGTATACATTTCCCTGACATTAAATGAACCTTTGAACCCTTTGATATTTTAAAGGTATGATCAGGCAGTTAGCTATTGCTTAATGTGATCCTTCTGTAATTCGGCATTTTCACTAATCCTGCACTCCTCAGGTCCCAAAGGTGCTAGATTATAGAAGGTCGACCTGTACAACAAACAGAGTTAAGTGTGCTGCTAATCAGCAGATCAGGCAATAGATCAAAGGTCTGAGGTCCTGTTCGTGTGAATAATGCTGGACAAGTAAACGTGAAAGAGGGGAGGAGGCTCCAAGAGCATCTCTACTCTGGAGCCCAGCATTAGATTGCTAACCACAAGGGTAAAACATTCACATTCTGTCATTTTGTCCTTGAAATCCCTAAACAGCACAGGAGCCAGTCTTCAGCCAACTTGATGCACTCCACGTGGCATCAAAGAATGGTTCAAGGTACCAAACATAGCAAGATCTGTGAGACCAGACAATATCTGGGCTATAGTATCCGCTCTCCAGAATAAACTGTGTCTCTGGCCAAGATGTTTGAAAACAGTTACAACACTGAAATTTGTTGTCACCTCTTCACAAAAAGGGGGACAAGTTCAACTTGACTAATTACTGCCCAAATCAATCTATTCTCAACCAGCTGAGGAGTGATGGATAATCTGTCACTAGTGCTATTAGGATGATTCCACTCACCAATAACCATGCTCAGCGATGCTAAATTTAGGCTTTACTGAGATTTCTTGGCTCCAGACCTCACCACAGCTGAATACCTTACGTAAATTGACAGTGCCTGCCATTGACATCAAGGCAACATTTGACCAAGTGTGGCATCAAAAAGACTGGCAAAGGTCATGAACACCAGGGAAAAACACTCCAATTGTTGCAGAAAGGAAGACAGTTGTGGTTATATGAAGTCAGCTATCCAGTCACAAGACATTACTCCAGCAGTTCCTTGGACCAGAATCCTTGAATGAAGAGGAGATTCTGTTGGTATATTACCTCCCAAATGCCAGGGCCAGAGACATCTGGAATTGAGCCAATAACATTCTTAAAGGGGGGTTTTATCCCCCCTTGTTCAATCCCTTCCTACCTATGTTCGTGACACTTCTCACACTCTTAAACTTTTCGATGATTTTAAGTTCCCTGGCCCCCACCGCTTTATTTTCACCATGGATGTCCAGTCCCTATATACTTCCATCCCCCATCAGGAAGGTCTCAAAGCTCTCCGCTTCTTTTTGGATTCCAGACCTAATCAGTTCCCCTCTACCACCACTCTGTTCCGTCTAGCTGAATTAGTCCTTATTCTTAATAATTTTTCCTTTGGCTCCTCCCACTTCCTCCAAACTAAAGGTGTAGCTATGGGCACCCGTATGGGTCCTAGCTATGCCTGCCTTTTTGTTGGCTTTGTGGAACAATCTATGTTCCATGCCTATTCTGGTATCTGTCCCCCACTTTTCCTTCGCTACATCGACGACTGCATTGGCGCTGCTTCCTGCACATATGCTGAGCTCGTTGACTTTATTAACTTTGCCTCCAACTTTCACCCTGCCCTCAAGTTTATCTGGTCCATTTCCGACACCTCCCTCCCCTTTCTAGATCTTCAGTAAGCTGTCTCTGGAGACAGCTTATCCACTGATGTCTACTATAAGCCTACTGACTCTCACAGCTATCTGGACTATTCCTCTTCTCACCCTGTCTCTTGCAAAAATGCCATCCCCTTCTCGCAATTCCTCCGTCTCTGCCACATCTGCTCTCAGGATGAGGTTTTTCATTCCAGGACGAGGGAGATGTCCTCCTTTTTTTAAAGAAAGAGGTTTCCCTTCCTCCACTATCAACTCTGCTCTCAAATGCATCTCCCCCATTTCACGTACATCTGCTCTCACTCCATCCTCCCGCCACCCCACTAGGAATAGGGTTCCCCTGGTCCTCACCTACCACCCCACTAACCTCCGGGTCCAACATATTATTCTCCATAACTTCTGCCACCTCCAATGGGATCCCACCACTAAGCACATCTTCCCCTCCCCCCCCCCCCGCTTTCCGCAGGGATCGCTCCCTACGCGACTCCCTTGTCCATTCGGCCCCCCCATCCCTCCCCACTGATCTCCCTCCTGGCACTTATCCGTGTAAGCAGAACAAGTGCTACACATGCCCTTACACTTCCTCCCTTACTACCATTCAGGGCCCCAAACAGTCCTTCCAGGTGAGGCGACACTTCATCTGTGAGTCGGCTGGGGTGATATACTGCGTCCGCTGCTCCTGGTGAGGCCTTCTATATATTGGCGAGACCCGACGCAGACTGGGAGACCGCTTTGCTGAACACCTACGCTCTGTCTGCCAGAGAAAGCAGGATCTCGCACTGGTCACACATTTTAATTCCACATCCCATTCCCATTCTGTCATGTCTATCCACGGCCTCCTCTACTGTAAAGATGAAGCCACACTCAGGTTGGAGGAACAACACCTTATACTCTGTCTGGGTAGCCTCCAACCTGATGGCATGAACATCGACTTCTCTAACTTCTGCTAATGCCCCAGCTTCCCCTCATACCCCATCTGTTATTTAATTTTATACACACATTCTTTCTCTCACTCTTCTTTTTTCTCCCTCTGTCCCTCTGGCTATACGCCTTGCCCATCCTCTGGGTTCCCCCCCCCCTTTCTCCCTGGGCCTCCTGTCCCATGATCCTCTCGTATCCCTTTTGCCTATCACCTGTCCAGCTCTTGGCTCCATCCCTCCCCCTCCTGTCTTCTCCTATCATTTCTGATCTCTCCCTCCCCCTCCCACTTTCAAATCTCTTACTCACTCTTCCTTCAGTTAGTCCTGACGAAGGGTCTCGGCCTGAAACGTCGACTGTACCTCTTCCTAGAGGTGCTGCCTGGCCTGCTGCGTTCACCAGCAACTCTGATGTGTGTTACATTCTTAAAGGGGTGGGTGAGCAGCCAGATGTTGTGGTCCACATCGGTACCAATGACATAGGCAGGAAGATGAGGTGATGAGGTCTTGCAAAGTGAGTTCAAAGATTTAGGTGCTAAGGTAAAGGACAGGACCTCTAAGGTGGTGATCTCAGGATTGCTACCCATGCCATGTGCTAGTGAGGCCAGAAATAAGAATATCATTCAGTTTAACACGTGCTTAAGGAGATGGTGCAGGAGACAGGACTTCAGGTTTTTGAATCATTGGGTTCTCGTCCAGGAAGGTGGGATCTGTATGTATGGGAAGAGGAGGAATATCCTTGCGGGAAGGTTTGCTAGTGCTGCTCTGAACAAGTTTAAAGCAAAGTTTCAGGGGGATGGGAACCAGAGTGCCAGGGCAGATACTGGAGCGGTTGTGGGGGAGGTAGATATGAGCCTGTACATAAAAAAAAGGAATTGAACAGTCCAGCATGGTGGAACTAATTTATTTTTATTTGTTTATAGATACAACACGGAACAGACTCTTCCAGCCCAACGAGCCGCACCACCCAGCAGCCCATCTTTTTAACCCTAGCCTAATCACAGGACAATTTACAATGACCAATTAACCTACTAACCTGTCTTGGACTGTGGGAGGAAACCAGAGCACCCGGAGGAAACCCATGCACAAACAGGAAGAACGTACAAACTGAGGACACCAGAATTCAACTCCTAAGCCCCGAGCTGTAATTAACTAACTACTACACTACTGTGGTGCCCCACTAATGTTCTATGTTGCATCTATTTCAATGCAAGGAGTATTGTAGGTAAGGCAGATGCGCATAGAGCTTGGATCAGCACTTGGAATTACGTTGTAGTAGTCATTAGTGAGACTTGGTTGCAGGAGAGCCAAATCAGGTTAGAAGATCAGCAAAACATTGCGGGCTGGAGGTCTGAGTTCTGCTGTTCTGTTCTATGTTAATCATATTACTGCAAATTTACTGAATACAATGATAAAATACCACCTATTGTGAAATGCTGCTGACATCTAAAGAAATCCCATCGATATACCCATTTCATTATTCCTTCTGTATGCATACAGGTGAATTTCCTTACAAACAACATACGTGATACAACCCGAGTTAACATCAAGGGTTCTGCAATGGAAGGGAAGGGTAATAAGAAAGAAACTCACCTTGAAGGAAAATACAACTATGCAGAAAACTACTTACAAAAGGGCAAGAATTGCAAGGCGTCTGTGATCACAGTTAATGTTGGTGGGTACCTCTACACAACGCAGAGACATACATTAACTAAGCATGTTGATTCCTTGCTGGAAGCTTTGATAAATGGCAAAACTCAGAGCAGTGCTGACGGCAATGGGAACTACTTCATTGACCGTGATGGCTTGCTGTTCAGGCACGTCCTTAATTTCCTACGAAACGGCAAGCTTCTCTTACCAGAAGGATTTCAAGAGATTCAACTTTTAGCACAGGAGGCAGAATTCTATCAGATAAAGCCTCTAATAGAGGCTCTGAAAACCAAGTTAGCTCATGTGCAACAGGCACCAGAGGTCACATTCCTAGAAATAATCGACAGCCACGATCGCTCTCATGGCCTCAAAATCTACTGCAATTCTGCAGATTTCATTGCAAGGATCAAGTCACGCATAATTCAAGTATCAAAAAGCCGTCTAGATGGATTTCCTGAAGAATTTGTGGTCTCATCACATGTCATCCAGTTTAAGTTCTTCATCAAATCTGAAAGTGGGGCACGTCTGGTTCTCAAGGAAGACAACACATTTGTTTGCACGCTGGAGACCCTCAAGTTTGAGGCCATCATGATGGCTTTAAAGAATGACTTCAAGTTGCTGACCAGTTTGGATAGCTCTAAGGGGTCAATTGTTCAAAGCGACGCACTTCATTTTCTAAAGTAAATCCAGTTTCAGAAGGAATACACATCATAAACAGAGGTAATATTACACTTCTGTAAATGCTATGCCACAGTATTTAGACTATAGAACTGACCGCTCAGTCAATATGTTACCTTCATGATACAGGATGTTAAGCTCCATTAAACTGTAAAGTACAATCTCAGTCCCCTGATTACATTACTATCCAACTTTTACATAAGCACTTTCACGTGTCATCTGCTTCGATGATTAGGAAGCCACCACTAGTTATCTAGAGTGAAATACTGTTATTATTTTCTGAGTGGGAAAGAAACCATTAATGTTTCCCATAGTTTCACAATCTTTAAAAATCTTCATAACCTCTGAAAATGAAATTCTTAGGGAAAAAATTCTATTTCACTACACTTTCATTTTGAAAAGGCAATGCAAGCTCTTACCTTAATTACTGAGTTTTAAAATTATTTCAGCTTTCTTACAGAAGTTTTAAATTTAGTGTTTAGAAAATTATCTCTAGAGATGACATGATTTCACTGGAATACTCCAGGGAAAAGCAGACACAACTACAGAACTGTAAATTTTACATCAAAGTAATTCAGGATAAAGTTAATTTAGTGCATAAGGCTGCTCTCATTTAATCACCACGATTCAGTAATCATTTTTACATTCAAGCTTCTCATTGCATTATAAAGTTATTCAGTCATAAATGGTTCATTTGCTCTCTATGCAGAAGCTTAGGAAGAATAATGGCATCGTTTCAGCACAGTCACCGTTTTCTTCAAATTAGCTGCCTCAGATTGAAGATACTCATCTCCTTGAATTAAAATCACTGCCAAATCAGCTACTCTTACCCTGCAACAAATCTTTTTCCGAATTAAATATCTATGGTGTTTTAGAACCTGAAGTCACAGAGAGAGCAATGAAGAATTATCCCCAGTGAGCTTCCAATATCTGCAATGCCTCCGTGGGGAAGCAGCTACACAGCCTATCATTCATCAGAGACGAGGTATAACAAGCCACTCTTTGATATTTTTAACAGCTTCAATGATGACCACCACTGTTTCCAGCATTGTATTGTAATTAAGACTATAACAGAACAAAATGAAAAGCATAGATGGAAATTACATTAGAAATAAAATTGACATTTTTACATCCAAAGTACCTCTTGTAACTTCCTAGTATGATAATATAATGAATTATAATCTACAATTGTGAATATATAACAGTAATTGCAAATATCAAACAATATTGTTAAATACAAATAAAATAAGTATTTAAGGAATGACATTATGCATGGAATGTGTTTCACATATATCAGGTTATGAATAAAAACTAACCATTGAGAAAACTATTTTGTCTGAACACTGTATGTTGAAGTTGTAGAAGACTTTGCTGAGGCCTAATTTGGAGTGTTGTGTGCAGTTTGGTCACCTAGCTACAGGATAGATGTCAATAAGACTGAAAGAAAACTTACGAGGATGTTGCCAGAACTTGAAGACCTGAGTTATAGGGAAAGGTTGAACAGGTTTGGACTTTATTCCCTGGAGTGAAGGAGATTGAGGGGAAATTTCATAAAGGTGTGCAAAACTATGAGGGGTATAGATAGAGTAAATGCAAGCAAGCTTTTTCCACTGAGGTTGGGAGATACCAGAACTTTAGGTCAGGGGTTAAGGGTGAAAGGTAAAATAATTAAGGGGAACATGAGGGGGAATGTCTTCACTCAGAGGTTGGTGACAGTGTGGAACGAGTGCCAGCAGATGTGGTGGAAACAAGTTCAATTTCAATATTTAAGTGAAATTTGCAGAGGTACAGCTGCAAGAAAAAGTTTGTGAACCCTTTGCAATTGTCTGGTTGTCTGCATGATTTACTCATAAAATGTGGTCTAATCTTCATCTAAGTCACAACAATAGACAAACACATGTGTCCACTGTAAGAAAAATACTGAACAAGAATGGTGTTCATGGAAGGACACCATGAAGGAAACCATGGTTCTCCAAAAAAAAATTGCTGCACATCTCAAGTTTGCAAAAGACCACCTGGATGTTCAGCAACACTTCTGGGACAATATCCTGTGAACAGATGAGACAAAAATTGAACTTTTTCGAAGAAATGCACACCATTATGCTTGGAGGAAAAGCGTACTGCACACCAACACCAAAACCTCATCCCAACTGTGAAGCATGTGGAAGGAGCATCATGGTTTGGGGCGGCTTTGCTACCCCAGGGCCTCGACAGCTTGCAATCATTGAGGGAACAATTAATTCAAAATTGTATCAAGACATTTTACAGGAAAATGTCAGGGTAGCGGTCTGTCACCTGAAGCTTAATAAAAGTTGGATGAGGCAAAAAGACGATGATCCGAAACACAAGAGTAAGTCAACAACAGAATGGTTTAAAAAGAAGAAAATTTATGTTTTGGAATGGCCAAGTCAGACCTTAACCCAATTGAGATGTTGTGGCATGGCCTGAAGAGGGTCCTCATGCAGAAATACCGATGATTTGAAACAGTTTTGTATAGAGAATTGGTCTAAAATTCCTCCTCGCCATTGTGCAAGTCTGATCTGCAGCTACAGGAAATGTTTGGTGGAGGTTATTAAATATACTGGTTCACACAGCCTGGACTGTAAATGATTAAGCAATATGTTCAAAGAAGATATGAAAAGTACAATTGTTTGCACGTTATTAGTTTAGGTAGATTGAGTTTGTCTATTATTGTGACTTAGATGAAGATCAGAGCACATTTTATGAGTAATTAATGCAGAAAACCAGGTAACCGCAAAGGGTTCAGCTGAAGGATCAAAACCCAAACAACACAGATTTAAAGAAACTGGCAGAAGGATTAGCGGTCAGAATAAGGAAAGATTTTATTTGCACTGAGAGGATGATAGGTGTCTGGGTAGGAGAGGCAGAAATCTCACCAGCTCTAAAAAGTCTCTGATGTGACCTACAGGGCTTCAGATCAGAAGAACTGAAACTGGGCTAACAAGGTTACAATAGACAAGTCTGCTCAATACTGTCCAGTTCCAGATAGTGGATGGATTGCAGGAGCATGTCATCAGTAAAGTTGTAAGTAGCAACATAAGACAAAGGAGTAGAATTAGGCCATTCCATCATGGCTGATTTATTACTCCTCTCAATCCCATTCTCCTGCCTTCTCTGTAAAACCTTTGACACCCTTACTAATCAAGAACCCATCAACCTCTGTATTAAACATACCCAATAACTTGGCCACTACAAACACCTGTGGCAATGATTTCCACAGATTCACCACCCTCTAGTTGAAGTTCGGCCCGAAATGTCAACTGTACTTTTTTCCATAGGTGCTGCCTGGCTTGCTGAGTTCCTCCAGCATTTTGTGTGTGTTGCTCGGATTTCCAGCATCTGCAGATTTTCTCTTGTTTGTGGAATCTCCTCCTCATCTCTGTTCTAAAGCAACATCCTTCTATTCTGAGGCTGTACCCTATGGCTGTCCTAGACTCCCCCATAATAGAAAACATCTTCTCCACATCCACTCTATCTAGGCCTTACAATATTCGATAGGTTTCAATAAAATCTCCCCTTGTTTTTCTAAACTACAGGGAGTACAGGTCCAAAGCCACAAACACTAATCATATGTTTAATCCTTTCATTCCCAGGATCATTCTCGTGAACCTCCTCTGGACCCTCTCCAGTGCCAGCACATTTTTTCTAAGATAAGGGGCCCAAAACTGCTCACAATACTCCAAGTGCAGTCTGACTAATGCTTTATAAAACCTCCAGCATTACATCCTTGTACTTATATTCTAGTCCTCTCAAAATGAATGCTAACATTGCTTTTGGCTTCTTCGCCATTGAATCAATCTGCAATTTACCCTTTAGGGAATCCTGCACTGGGATTCCCAAGTACCTTTGTACCTCCGATTTTTGAATTTGCTCCCTATTTGCTCCCTATCAAAGTGCACAACCAAGTGTATTCCATCTACCACTTCTTTGCCCATTCTCCCATTCTGTCTAAGTCTGTCTGCCAACTCCTTACTTCCTCAACGTCGCCTGCCTCTCCATCTATTTTTGTATCACCCACAAACTTGGCCACAGAGGCATCAATTCCGTCACACAAATCATTGGCGTATAACGTGAAAACACCAACCCCTGCGGAACACCACTAGTCATTGGCAGCCAAGCTGAAGAGGCCCCTTTATTCCCACGCTTTTCCTCCTGCCAGTCAGCCAATCTGCTATCCACGCTGGTATCTTTCCTGTAATAGCAGTCTTATGTGCAGCAGCTTGTCAAAGATCTTCTGAAAATCCAAGTAAGCGACATCCACTGACTCTCTTTTGTCTATCCACTCTGTTATTTCCGCAATGAAATTTCAACATTTTGTTAGGCAGGGTTTCCCTTTCAAGAAATCATGCTGACTGACCTATTTTATCATGTGCCTCCAAATACCTGAAACCTCAACCTTAATATTGGACTCCAACACCTTACCAACCACTGAAGTCAGGCTAACTGGCCTATAATTTCCTGTCTTTTGCCTTCCTCCCATCTTGAAGATTGGAGTGAGATTTGCAACTTACCAATCCTCCGGAACCATTCCAGAATCTACTGATTCTTGAAAGATCATTACTAATGCTTCCACAATCTCTTCAGCTATCTCTTTCAGAACACTGGTGCATAGTTCATCTGGTTCAGGTGACCTATCTACCTTTAGATCTTTCAGTTTTCCAAGCACTTTCTCCTTAGTAATAGCGACTACACTCACTTCTGCCCCGACACTCTCGAATTTCTGGCATACTGTTGGTGTCTTCCACAGTGAATATTGACGTAAAATACTTATTGAGTTCATCTGATATTTCTTTGTCCCCCATTACTACCTCTCCAGCGTTATTTTCCAGCGGTCAATATCCACTCTCACCTCTCTTTTACTCTTTATATACCTGAAAAAGCTTTTTGCATCTTCTTTTATATTATTGGTTAGCCTACCTTCATATTTCATCTTTTCCCTCATTTCTTTTTTAGTTGCCTCTATTGGTTTTTAAAAACTTCCCAATTCTCTAGCTTCCCACAAATTTTTGCTATATTATGCTTTTCTCTTTTGCTTGTAACCACAGTTGCCTCACTCTCCCCTTTAGAATACTCCTGTGGGATGAAGTAATCTTGTGCCTTCCGAATTTCTCCCAGAAACTCCAACCATTGCTGTTCTGCCACTATCTCTCCTAGTGTCCCCTTCCAACCAACTTTGGCCAGCTCCTCCTTCATTCCTCTGTAATTCCGTTAACTTCAGCGTAATGCAGATACATCTGATTTCAGCTTCTCCCTCTCAACTGCAGAGTGAATTCAATCATATTATGATCACTGCCTCCTAATGGTTCTTTAACTTTAAGTTGCCTAATTAAATCTGGTTCATAACAGGACATCCAATCCAGAATTGCCTTATCTCTAATGGGCTCAACCACAAGCTGCTCTAACAAGTCATGTTATAAGCACTCTACAAATTCCTTCTCTTGTGATCCTGTGCCAACCTGATTTTCCCAATCTACCTGAATATTGAAATTCTCCATGACTATTATAACTTTGCTCTTTTTTACATGCCTTTTGTATCTCCCATTGTAATCTGTACCCTACATCATGGCTACTGTTTGCAGGCCAGTATATAACTCCCATCAGTGCTTTATTTTGTCCTTGAAGTTTCTAGCTCACCTGGCAGGAACCTTCTCACTGAGTGTGGGTTTCTCATAGGAAAACTCTCATCTCCTATAACCACATCCAATATGCTGTAAAAGCTTAAAGATCAAGGACAAAACTGATCCGTGCAAATACAAATATGCGTCTGCTAGCTTGGTTCTGGGTGGTGACAATGACAATTTCAGGCATGGTCACAGGCCAACTAAATGCTACTGGAGTAGATCCTCTTGCAGTGGCAGACACTACTGCATTAAAATGTGACATTTGCAAAATAAATCTGGGTGTCTGATGATTCACAAAAGGCTAGCATACAGAACAACAGGTCATTATGAAAGCCAACACAATGCGATTGCTAGGGGAGATGAATACAAAAGTAGTGAGGTTATGTTTCAGTATATGGAACATTCTTTAGATCACATTTGGAGAACTGTATACAGTGTTGGTCATCCTTATTTAAAAAGGGATGCAAATCCATTGGAAGCAGTTCAGGGGAGGTTAACAGGTAAGATTAATATCTGGAATTGGATGTCTCCAGAAATGCTGCTTGTATTGACTGAAAATTAGAAAAGAGACAGATGAAGTAATTAAGACATTTAAGGTAGTGAGTTGTGGACTTAGAGAAACTGCTTCCTCATGCGTGAGAATCTGGAACTAGGAATGACAGTCCAAAAAAGAATTGACAATTGAAGATATCACTGAGGTAATTTTTTCTCTCTCAGAATGCTGTTAGCCTTCGGCATGATCTTTCCTCAAACTGCAGCGGAGGGCAGTGTTTCGGAATATTTTTAAGGCAGAGGCCAACAGTTTCTTGATAAGGTATGGGGTAAAAGGAATGTGAAATTGATGTTCGAATCAAATCAGCCACGATCTCTTAAATGGGGGACTCAGGATTAATGAGTATGCCTGGTGAAGACAGGATACAAGACTTTCTAATGTAGTGTCATGCCGATAACAGTGACGTTGTACGTGTCTCTTACACCAGTGCACTAACCTAAAACAATTCAAATGCACAAGAATATAAATAGTTACTTCCAACACAGTTCCAGCCCAGCTTTGTGCCTGCAACAATCAACATAACCTTATCAACACCTTTCAGTACACCTTGTGAGATAAAGTGAGCTCCCTTGTCCATCCTTCTTCATTCTCTCATGCCTCGTAGACTGGTCACCAGAGCACTTGTGTGCTGTTGAATTATTTGAGTCAAAGTACTTCTGAACTATTTACTGCAGACTAACAAACTGCCCGGAGGTCTGGAAAAAGACTTACCCACAACTAAATCCAACTATTATTCCATAAATAAGTTATCAACAAATTGTCGGTAATTGATGTACAGTGATTGGGGTAGGAGTGTGACCATTCCTGCTTCATACGTGGCGCTCGTTACCATAAGAACTGAAGACTTTACATCAGTTGTCCAGTTGAGATCCAATTTCCCAGCACTATTGTCGATTTGGCAAAGTACTGATTGATGTCACCAGCTGTCAGTTCTGCATCCCTCCTAAATATATATATACATCAGATGCTACATAGATCTTTTTAGCACTCCCAACATGTCTTGTTTTGACATGGGAAGAGGTTACTTGGCCCATTCGGTCAATGTCAGCTCCCAGAACAATCTCATTAATCCTAATCCTCTGCTTATTTTCCTCTAACACATGCATACTCAACAATTCCACCTTGACTCTCCTATCATCTACTTGTGTAAGGATAACTTTTAGTCACCAATTAACCTGCTAAAAAGCACGTTATGTTGGAACCAATGCACCCAAAGGAACCCATGCAGTCACAGAGAGAAGGAGCAAACTTCACACAGACGGTGCTCCCACGTTAGGAATGCCTCTCGCTGTCATCGGCACTACCCGCTGCACTGCCAAGGCACACAGGGCGCAAACTGGACTACAAAAGTGTACTTACATCTTAAATGGTACAAAGCACGGGTATCATGCATCCAAATATTATGGCCTAAGGCTCTAGATTTCCAGCATCTGCAGTACCTCTTGTGTCTGTGATTATGGCCTAGGTCCCTGCCTATTCACTTCTTTTGGCATTATTCCATTTAATGTATATTTTAAAATGCACTGCCTCTTCCTCAGTAGGTCAGATAGTATACATAGAATAAGAAACAGTTAATGTAACAAAATTAGCTTTCATCAGCATTGGAAAAATAGAGAAATATGGTGAAAGGTCAGTGATCTGAAACACTGATATTTATTTTTACCTCCATGAATGCTGCCTGATCTGTTTTTCACTTTTTATATTAAAAATATATAATAACGACATGCAGGGAAATGGGAGTGGGAAGAAAGGAATGGGAAGATTCGTAATGAGTTGGGAGGTAAGAAAAAGTAAATAACAAAAGACAAAAGATTCCTATCCATTCTTATCCCATCCACGTAGGTAGGGATCCAAGGGAATACAAGGCCGTTATTCAAATGGAGGTGGAGGTGATGGCAAGAGGGCTTAAAAGTACCATGTGAGCAGAGAAAGCAGAAAACAGGACGTTAACTGAGTGAGGAATTCACTGTTGTTTGAACAGGATCAATGTCAAAACTGGGAAAACAAAGTTTGATAAAGTGGTAACTTAGCATCAAGAAGGATCACAAGCTGGGAGAAGTGGCCCAATACTGGTCACTAAAAAGAAAAAAAGCACAAATGAGCAAGGGTAACAGAGACAAAATCAAGGAATTTGAACATACAAATGCAGAGTCAGGAGGAGTATTTACAGTATAGGAGACAGATACCACAAGAGAAAGAGAAAAGGGGACAATAGTAGGGGAAGTGAATCAGTGGAACGGGAGATAGAAAGCATCAAAGGGGATCTAGGAGAGAGAACATGAGAGGGGAGAGAAATTCAGGGAGCATGAACACATGCCAGAATGAAGATTAATGGGGCAAAAACTTGCAAGCCTGAATGCCAGCAGGTGTGGGATTGGAAGGGTGGAAGCACACAGTCAGTGATGACTGAGAATAGATATTCATGTTTCTAAAATTCCAGATTGTTATTTTGGTGTGTCATGGATGAATTTAATTATTGAAGTCTATCAATTCAAATTAAATTTTATTATGGTGCTCTAAGGGTGATTTTTTGGCGCAGCATCCGTAAAATGCCTTGACTTAAAGTTATTCAACCATAAAAATCTGAAGCCATCAATAACTCAATGGTGATTATAGTTAAGAGGGCAAGAGTGGAAATCAAAGTACAGCACAGGCTGGAAATACAAAACAAAAGAAGAAAATGGTGAAAATGCTGAGGTGAGGGAGCAGATGTGAACGGAGAAACAGATTGCAACATTTCAGGTCTAAGACTCTATTAAAACCTTTACAAGAAAAGGATGTTTGGGCAATGCAAGTATGAAGAAGGAAATATAAAATAAGCACTTGACATCTACTTCTGATACTGTGTCAGAGCAAAACAACGCAAGTCTACTGTCCGACAGGCAGATGGGTAAAATTTCTTTCAACGTTTGTTCCTTATTGATCATTAAACTAATGAAATGATCTGCTTTGCTTTGCTAAATCAGGGTTAATAAAATAACTTGAGTTGCCCTTTTCAAAATAAATTCTTTGAATATGACGCATTTTGAAAATGTTGATACAATAAAGCTTTATATAAATGAAACACTTTTCTGGATCCAGTTTTAATCCATATGCTCAAGTGTCACAGTTAGAATTATAAATAAAAGTCAGCTCAAAATCCACCAAGCTAGAGAACACCTACAGCAAGGTAAGTTATGTAGTAGATTATAACTCAGCTTAAGTAGAGAATTTAAGTAGTAAAAGTTAAATACCCATAACAAGCTTTAATTTTTCATTTTCCAACCACAGATTATCATTATGCCATACGAATGGCAAGATCCCACTAGACACAATTGACCATTTTGCTACAAACAAACTAGGTACATAGTCTACTGCAAGTCTTCTTTAATGAGACTAAAGCTTTCACTAGTGTTATTCCAGCTAATTTCACCGTCCTTTGTCTCTACAGAGATCACAAAATGAATTGTCTGTGCCTATCCAACTGGTCTATTGAAGAATTTTTTTTTACAAGTAAGAGCTGCATCTTGAATTTTATGAATTTATTACTATAATGTTGATCATCTTCTACAGTTCTAATTTATATCTTTATTAGCAAAATGACATGGATATAAAAGATGACCAGAAAGCACATATGAATATACTGTACCAAATTAACTCATCTTTGGCTTTGCTGGATTCTGACAGTGAAATATGAGGAAATGTTCATTACAACAAACGACACTTACCATTGCCGCCATCAGATTTGTCTTCTGACTGTCCTACACAAGATAAAAATAAACTTCTGTAATATTATCCTACGATAGAAAAACATACAAGAAAACAATTCTAAAAGAGAAGTAAAATATTCCCAAATATAAAATTTAGCAATATGGATCACAATTATTTAACAAATGCAAAATTCTGTTTGGTTGCTATGAACTAAAAGCTTTAAAATTTATGGTTAATATCAATAAAATAGAATTTATTGTAAATAACCTGGCTCAAATCTGCCTAAAATAATTTGAACCTTCAGAAGTACGATCCCAATTTATTCTGAACAGAGATGGAGGTCCTGCGGACTGCATTCTGTTTAATCTTTGGGGATGGGTTCACAGAGAAGATATTTTATTTTATCATCCCTATTTTCCTTAAAGTTGTGGTGAATTCCCTTGCTAAATCGCTATCCATGCCATGAAGTTAATGCTATGTAAGGCAAGTGCCTTGAGTACGTTGAGGTGAAGAAAGAAGCAATATTGGAGCTTTTGAAAGACATTAGGATAGCTAAGTTCCTGGGGCCAGACGGGATATAACCCAGGTTACTATGAAAAGCAAGAGAAGAGATTGATGGGGCATAAAGATGATCTTTGTTTCCTCACTGGCCACAGGAGTAGTGCTAAAGGATTTGAGGATGGCAAGCGTTGTTTCTTTGTTCAAGAAGAGTAATATAAAATTATAGACCATATAGTCTTATGTCCATAGTGACAAACTAACAGAAAGAATTCTTAGGGAAAGGATCTACGAGCATTTGGAGAAGCATAAGTCTTATTAGGGACAGTCAGCATGGCTTTATGAGGGGCAGGTCATACCTCACGGGTATCACTGATTTTTTCAAAACAAATTAATAAAGGTGGATGTGGTGTTTAACGTTGGTAAATACGAGGTCATTCACAGGAAGGAAAAATGAAAGAACAGATTATTACTTAAATGGTAAAAAATTGCAGCATGCTGCTGTGAAGAGGGACTTAAGAGTGTTTGTGCATGAATCACAAAAGGTTGGTTTGCAGGAGCAGCAGGCTATCAAAAAGGCAAATGGAATGTTGGCCTTCACTGCTAGAGGGAATGAGTTTAAGAGCAGGGAGGTTATGCTGCAATTGTACAGGGTACTGGTGAGGCCGCACCTGGAGTACTGTGTGCAGTTCTGGTCTCCTGACTTGAGGAAGGACATATTGGCTTTGGAGGCAGTGCAGAGGAGGTTCACCAGGTTCATTCCAGAGATGAGGGGATTAGACCATGTGGAGAGATTGAGTCACCTGGGACTGTACTTGCTAGAATTCAGAAGAATGAGAGGAAATCTTACAGAAATATATAAAATAATGAAAGGGATAGATAAGATAGAGGCAGGAAAGTTGTTTCCACTGGTAGGTGAGACTAGAACTAGGGGCATACCCTCAAGATTCGGGGGAGTAGATTTAAGATGCAGATGAGGAGGAACTGCTTTTCCCAAAGTGTGGTAAATCTGTGGAATTCTCTGCACAATGAAGCAGTGGTTACCTCAGTAAATATATTTAAAACAAGGTTGGATAGATTTTTGCATAGTAGGGGAATTAAGGGTTATGGGGAAAAGGCAGGTAGGTGGAGATGAGTCCATGGCCAGATCAGCCATGATCTTATTGAGTGGCAGAGCAGGCTCGATGGGCCAGACTGCCTACTCCTGCTCCTATTTCTTATGTTTTTATGTATATGGATTTTGGTAAGGCATTTGCCAAAGATCCCCAATTGAAGGCTCATCCAGAAAGTGATGAGGCATGGGATTCATGGAAACTTGGCAATGTGGATTCAGAATTAGCTAGCCCACAGATGGCAGATGGTGGCATTAGGTGGAGCATATTCGACCCGGAGATCGGTGACCAGTGGTGTTCCACAAGGACCCCTGCTCTTTGTAATTATAATATATGACTAGGATGATGAAGTGGAAGGGTGGATTAGTAAATTGGCAGATGAGACAAAAGGTGGTGCTGTTGTAGATAGCGTAAAGGGTCATAGAGAGATTGCAGAGCTGGGCTGAGAAAGTGGTAAAAGGAGTTCATACTGGAAAACTGCGAAATGGTATACTTTGGATGGCTGAGTTGAGCACAAGGTTAATGACAGGATTCTCAGCAGTGTGGATCAGAGGGCTCTTGGGGTCCACGTCCATAGATCCTTCAAGGCTGCCGGCCTTCACTAATTGGGGATTTGAGTTGTAGAGTCAGGAGCTAATGTTGCAGTTCAGTAAAACTGTTTAGACCACACCTGGAACGTTGTGTTCAGTTCTGGTTGCTACATTATAGGAAGGATGTGGAAACTTTAGAGAGGGTGCAGAAATTTACCAGAATGCTGCCTAGAGTAGAGAACATGTTTTGTCAGGAAAGGTTGAGTGAACTATTGATTTTCTCTTTGGAGTGATTGAGGATGAGACACAACTTGATAGAGGCGTATAAGATTCTGAGAGGATAACGATATACTGTATTTCCAAGTCAAAATGTTATGTGACTTCGAAGGAAATCTGTTTGGGATGGTGTTTTCACATGCTCACTGTCTTTTTTCTTAGTGGTAGAAGTCATGGGTTAGGTAGATGTTGTCATGATCACTTTGGTGAGTAACTGTAGATCAGTTGTAGTGTACCGATGTTTATGATGGTGGGGAGTGCAAATTAAACTCAGACCAGATTAACATGGCATTCTTAACGGATGGTTAACAATGCTACACAATAGACTCAATTTCTGATGCAAAGCAGTGTAAACTGAGCATCAAGATTCATATTAAACAACATTATACGGCAGTTTTATTCAGAGCTTCAGTTACGTTATTAAAATGTATTATTTTTGTGCTTAGAGTGAACAACAACTCTACAATACTAATGTCAATGTCATCAAATGCTCTTTATTTGTGATCACATTCTGTCCCATTCTCAATTATACTCAACTATACAGAGACAAAGCTTTCCATCTTTTGTTTCCAAAGCACACTGGCCAGCAAGGACTACATCATCAAAAAGTGAAAACAATAGTATCAGTGTTCTTAAAAATAAAACTATTGATTAGTATTACATTAGCAAGAGTAGCGTGTACTGACAAGAAAGGGCAATAGAACAAAATTTTTAAAATCACTGTGGTACATATTGTGTCAAGGTGTGTTGTATTTTGTCAGCAGTTCAGTATTGTGAAATGTAGACGTTCAGGACTTACTGAGAGATTGAGAGAAGAGACAAACCTATATATTACTATTTTGTTCATAATTATTCAAAAAAATAAACATTTTCATTTTGATAATATGTCATTTTAATAGTTCCTATAGTTCTCTAAATGATAAACTACTCCAATATCAAGCAGCAGATCATGTCTGTCAGAATCTGGCCCAGTACATGCACTACCCACAGTGCCTGCTTGCAATAAAAATGCTTAAGCTGAACAATCAGTATTATGTGAAAATGAACATTTATATTAATGTGTGCATCATATAAAATACAACTACATTAAAATATACAATGCCAAATATTTACCTATGCATGACTTTTTTCTCCATCTGGTGATGGAGACTTTCTAAAACGAATTTATCAACTAATAATATGAACTCACGTGTGGCTTCATGTCCCCAGAAAAATACCAACAGCCAATATACTGATTTTGCAGTGTAGGCAACGTTATCACAACAATAAAAGTAGCAAACTATTTGTGTACCAGAAAGACAACAGGTGCTGTCAAAGAAATAGTGACCAACTTAAATAGTCCGTGGCTCTCTTAGATAGAGTTATAGACCATGGATACAAACCCTTCAGCTCACCATACAGCACAGATACAAGTTCAACAAAGCCACATTAACAGGGACTCACATATACACTAATCTTACACTAAGTATCTGGACAATAAAGAATTTGCTCCCTGAACAGTTTTGGGTGTATCTCATGGATTTTGGACTACTGATCATGAAAATCACCATGGAATTTCAGAATCATGCACCATTTTTTAAAAATCGCCTATATTTGCTATTGCAATTCATAATTCAAGTAAATTAAAATGCTGCCCACAATGTAAGCTGAAAAGTTTTGTATCCTGTCCAGGCATGCCTGGGTAGATGCTGTGTGGCAGGACAGGTTTTAGAAAAACAAGACATGGAATCTAGAGGAGGCAGATGAAAATGCCATGAAGCATGAGCCAGGAATGGAGTACAACACTGATACAGATACAGATTTTGAAGTGAGCCTCATCTGATAACTCAATCTGAGTTAAATGATCTGGTCAGAGACTTTGGTTTGTCAAAGGCAAAAGTAGAATAATTGAGTGCAAGATGCAAGGAATCTGCTGTCACCAGGCACAAAAATTTCCATGAAGGGTTTCAATATTTGAAACAGATGTTTTCCAGAATAACTGATGCCAAGATTAAGGGAGGCATTTTTGTTGGTCCACAAATCAATGACTGACAATTCAAAGAACTTCTAGTGGGACTGAAGAAAATTACATGGAAGACATTCAAGGATGTTGTTGAAAATTTTCTTGGCAACTACAGAACACCAAGCTACATGCAGCTGGTTTACAATATGTTTCAACCATGAAATGCAACATGTCACTGAAGATTCATTTTCTGCATTCCCATTCGGATTCCCTGTAAATCTTGGCACTGTCAGTGACGAGCATCGTGAAAGGTTTCACCAGGACATTGCGGTCATGGAGAAACTGTGTCAGGACAAGTGGAATCCATCAGTGCTGCCCGATTATTGTTGGCCACTTAATCACGAAGCCCCAGACAATGAGTACAAATGAAAATAGTCAACAAAATATTTTTAGCTTAGTTGAACTATTGCAAAAATGTCTGCACCATTATGTAAATAAAGGCATTATATTCAATAAAAGTTAATTTCTTGCATCTCCAAATTCCTATGTGATACAGATAATCTGAAATTATATTTGTGTTCAGCTACAAGTGGTAAATGAGTGCACATGCGCCGGTCATGCATGCAGCCTGTTACAGCCGCTCCATCTAGTTTTCTTACTTTGTAAACTTTTTTAACTTATGTTATTTGTTGTATTTTTTTTTCACGGTAACACGTTGAAGCTGCACCCTCTCTAACATGCTGGTGGAGAGAGTTTTATTTGGGTTTTTAGCGCTGGAAATAGTTACATTCGGACACGTCTCATTAGCGTGGCAGCAGTATGGTCGCATTGTTTATTCCAGAGACCAACTTAAGGATATTAAGGACATCCTGAACGCTAAAAAGAGGGCGTTTAGAGATGGAAATAGGGAGGAGCTGAGGGCAATACAGAGGGACCTGAAAGCCAGGATCAGGGAGGCTAAAGACAGGTATAGGAGGAAGCTTGAGTCAGCCCCCAACCAATACATATTCCACTCTCCCCTCCTACCCCTCCTCACAGTCCCCCACCCTGCTCTCATGGCTATAGCCCTTCCCTACACGAAACCACCACGGTGGGCTTCACAGCTGAACAGGTGAGAAGACAGTTGAAACGTCTCAACCCAAGCAAGGCTGCAGGCCCGGATGGTGTCAGTACCAGGGTGCTCAAAGTCTGTGCCCCTCAGCTATGTGGAGTACTTCGCCATGTCCTCAACCTGAGGCTCCAGAGGGTTCCTGTACTGTGGAAGACGTCCTGCCTCGTCCCTGTGCCAAAGACGCCACGCCCCAGTGGCCTCAATGACTACAGACCGGTGGCATTGACCTCCCACATCATGAAGACCCTGGACAGACTTGTTCTGGAGTTTCTCCGGCCTATGGTTAGGCCACACTTAGATCCCCTCCAGTTCGCCTAACAGCCCCAACTAGCAGTTGAGGATGCCATCGTCTATCTGCTGAACCATGTCTACGCCCACCTGGACAAGCCAGCGAGCACTGTGAGGGTCATGTTTTTCAACTTCTCCAGTGCATTCAACACCATCTGCCCTGCACTGCTGGGGGAGAAGCTGAAAGCGATGCAGGTGGATGCTTTCCTGGTGTCATGGATTCTTGATTACCTGACTGGCAGACCACAGTCCGGCTGCTTGCAACACTGTGTGTCTGACAGGGTGATCAGCAGCACTGAGGCTCCACAGGGCACTGTCTTGTCTCCCTTTCTCTTCACAATTTACACCTCGGACTTCAACTACTGCACAGAGTCTTGTCATCTTCAGAAGTTTTCTGATGACTCTGCCATAGTTGGATGCATCAGCAAGGGAGATGAGGCTGAGTACAGGGCTACGGTAGGAAACTTTGTCACATGGTGTGAGCAGAATTATCTGCAGCTTAATGTGAAAAAGACTAAGGAGCTGGTGGTAGACCTGAGGAGAGCTAAGGTACCGGTGACCCCTGTTTCCATCCAGGGGGTCAGTGTGGACATGGTGGAGGATTACAAATACCTGGGGATACAAACTGACAATAAATTGGACTGGTCAAAGAACACTGAGGCTGTCTACAAGAAGGGTTAGAGCCGTCTCTATTTCCTGAGGAGACTGAGGTCCTTTAACATCTGTCCGACGATGCTGAAGATGTTCTACGAGTCTGTGGTGGCCAGTGCGATTATGTTTGCTGTTGTGTGCTGGGGCAGCAGGCTGAGGTAGCAGACACCAAAAGAATCAACAAACTCATTCGCGTCCAAGGCCAGTGATGTTGTGGAGATGGAACAGGACTCTCTGACGGTGGTGTCTGAAAAGAGGATGCTGTCCAAGTTGCATGCCATCTTGGACAATGTCTCCCATCCACTATATAGTGGACTGGATGGGCACAGGCGTACATTCAGCCAGAGACTCATTCCACTGAGGTGCAACACTGAGCGTCATAGGAAGTCATTCCTGCCTGTGGCCATCAAACTTTACAACTCCTCCCTTGGAGGGTCAGACACCCTGAGTCAATTTACATATTACTATTTAATTATTTATGGTTTTATTACTACTTAATTATTTATGATGCAACTGTAACGAAAGCCAATTTCCCTCGGGATCAATAAAGTATGACTATGACTATAACTATGACTATGTCTACCATAAACAAAAATAAGTTTCTGAGGAAGCAACACTCTTTGTTTTCCAGTGTAATTAGTGTTTGGGATTGGGAAATAGTCGTGACTAAGCCCATCCCCATATTCAATCTACTAATAACTAACTAATGGCTCTATCTGTCTAAGTAGACAATGGATGTGCCCGTTCCGGGGTGCAGACCTGGGCGATGAATATGGAGATCCTGGGCTGCCCAGACATCAAGATCCCCCTCTCGACCTCGCGGATGTGGTCCAAAGGAAAGCGAAGCAGTACAGTTGGCATCAGCTTGGTTGCAGGAGCTGCCGGGAGGTGACGTGATACGTCATCCGACCGCCTTAGGGGCTCCACTCCGGATTTGTGTAGGGTTTACTCCTTAGCCTTCTCTTCTCCTGAAGATACCCACAAGGCAGTGGGACCCGTAACCCTGGATAGGGGCCCATACCGGGTACTGTCAGCCAGAGCCAGCTGAGCCCAGGACTCGTGTGAGGCAGGGTCGTCATGCCCTGTAGTAGTGACATATGGAGCCACTATCCACTACCTGTATATCACTCGTAAATACGAGGAGCTAATTAACTGGCCGACTGTACACATCTTTTGGAATGCGGGAAGAGACTGGAGCATCCACATGGTCACAGGGAAACGTCAAAATTTGAGACTGATAGCACAGTTCAGTAGAGGTGGGAGGCAACGGTTTTACGCCTGTGTCAGCCCAATGGAGACTGAGCTCAGAACAGGAATGCCTGTCTTAAATTAGCTGTACTTGCATCACTCACATCCTGCCCAAACAAGTTTCTCCTCATTGAGTTGGTCAGTCCTCATCTTTAGCTGATGGTTCTGCGGAGAACTGCCAGCTGGTCTCCGCTTCCTGTTCTTTTGTCCCTGATATCTGCACCTGTTCACTGAAATGGAGAAGTCAGAGACAAGCAGGAAGTCAGACCTCCCACTCTGAAACTATCGAGCCCAGCCAAGACGCAGGAAAGAGATCAGTTTTATTTCCAGTTTAATGCATTGCATTCACTTTTACAACCTCCAGTTAAGTGTACCAGATTCACTTCTGCACTGCTAATTCAGTGTACTGCATTTGGTGCTCATGATATGGTCTCCTCTACGCTGGCAAAACCAAATGCAGGTTGAGTGACACTTCCCTCCATTCATTTTGCTTGGATAACCCTGAGCTTCCAGTTGCCTGCTACTTTAATTGTCCGTCCTCTCACACTTGAACTTCTTCCTTTGGTGTCCAACACTGCTGCAATGAAGTTACGTCACGTCAAACTAGAGGGACTGCACCCCACGAGGCTTGGCGTCTGACTCAAGTATTTCAGACCAACTGCATCAGAGCAGGCCAAGTCCCTTAATGAAAGAACATCAACCCATAATGTTCTTTCAGTTCTTCCTCTCTCCTCACGGATCCTACCTAACCTGTTGGATATTTTCAACATATTATTTTACTTCATATTTTTACAATTGCAGTACAGTGAATTTTAGTTAATTGGGACACATCGGAACTAGTACAGGTGTCCCCCGCTTTTCGAACGTTTGCTTTACGAAACCTTGCTGTTATGAAAGACCTACATTAGTTCCCAGTTTTCGCTAACAGAAGGTGTTTTCACTGTTACAAAAAAAGCAGTGCGTGCCCCGAGCAGCCACTCTCCCCCAGAACTGCATTCTCGCCGGCATTGCTTAAATACGTGCCTGTGAGCAGCCGTTAGCAAGATGAGTTCTACGGTATCGGAAAAGCCTAAAAGAGCTCGTAAGGGTGTTACACTTAGCGTAAAACTAGACATAATTAAGCATTTCTATCACGGTGAACGGAGTAAGGACAAAGTGAGTTTGGCTTGTGGAGGTTGACGAAGATGATGTTGAAGAGGTTTTGGCATCCCATGACCAAGAACTGATAGATGAAGAGCTGATGCAATCGAAACTGAATGCAGTAGTGAACGGACAGAGAGTGAAGTCATCCAGGAACTGAACGTGAAGAAGATGACCTGCCTACCCTGATGGAAACAGACGACGATGAGGTGACACCCCAGTGTCCCACCACCCCAACCCCCAGGCCAATACATTGCTGCGGAGAATGCAGCGGTAGCCGGGACACACCCAACACATCTTTAAGAAAAAAGTCGAAATAAACAAGCTAATTAATTAGGTGCTGCCTGGCGTTGCCTCTGATCTGGGCCGACATTTATGTGCTGGGCAGCACCTAATTAATTAGCTTGTTTATTTCGGCTTTTTTCTTGAGGATGAGCTGGGTACGTCCTGGCCACCACTGTATTCTTCGCAGATCAGTATCAGTCAGCGGCCTGGAGGTTGAGGTCCACTGCACCACCCCAACCTCCGACGACTCAGCCTAACACACCATCATCAGTGTGCTCGGCGCTGTCTTCCCGATTCCCGTAAGCGATACTACAGTGTACATACACTATTTCTACTTTATATAGGCTGTGTAGTTTTATGCCTTATTTGGTATGATTTCGCAGCTTCATAGCTTAAAGGTTACTGGAGAGAGTGTTTCTGCCAAGAACGCTTGTGTGAGATTTTCGCTACGGAGAACAGTGTGGCAATGATTGTAGAAAAGTATTTCTACTTTATATAGGCTGTGTATTTATCATATCATTCCTGCTTTTACTATATGTTACTGTTATTTTAGGACTTATGTGTTATTTGACATGATTTGGTAGGTTATTTTTTAGGTCTGCGAACGCTCACAAATTTTTCCCATATAAATAAATGGTAATTGCTTCTTCGCTTTACGACATTCCAGCTTAGGAACCATTTCATAGGAACGCTCTACCTTCGGATGGCGGGGGAAACCTGTACATTTTAGACCAATTAGATGGTCACCCAAATTAGCCCAAGTTTCATGGAAGCAATTGAAAGGTGTAAAAAAAAAAGACAAACTACTGTTTAACTGAGTAACAATTTATGTTTTTAAATGAAATAGAGAACAAACTAGAACACTACCAATGCTATTACAATACTATAAAACTGTATATTAGCTCCTAATAGTTGTCGAAGGAGGAATTAATTTGCCGTGTTCTTTTGATTGATTGTAAATGAACATCAGTGTAGACACCTAGAGCAGATAATGGACTGCCTTCATACAATGTTTTAGAAGATTGCATCCTCCAAATCTGTGTATTCATTGTAGCAATCAAAATGACTGCCAATCCCTTCACAATTCCTAACTTGCTGAAGTACTGAAATAGTTTCATTTTCACTCCCGGCCATTTCTGACATCTTCAAGCCTGAATGCTTGAAACTGCGGTGAGCAGTTCCGAATTATCACTGCATTTTTGAACACAAACCCATGCAACCGACACTATTTAAAAACTGATAGCCCTAAGCATGGAGTAGTGTCTAACTGCCTTGCAAGTGCATGAGACTTCCACTGACACTAGTTAGAAACTGTTCGGCAGCAATCTCCTGCCCCAATTAGGTCGCACAGAGTTCCAAATAAACAGAGGGAATCCCAGCTATTTTCTCAATTTAGTTTTTGTTCTAAGAGTTGTTTTAAAAATTCTCTGTTCCCATTAACCAATGGCCTAATTAACCAGAACCTGCTGTATTTTATATTCCACAGTTTGCCTTTATTCTCTCTCCACTCTTCATTTATCCCTTCAGAACATAAGACTGTAAGAATAATTCTCCCTATTCCTACCTGTCTTGTCCATTGCCTTGCAAGTTATGGTTCTCCCAACGCTCATCCAGGTATCCTTTAATCATGGTGAGGTTTCTGTCTCTTTTGCCCTTGTTTTTGGTAATGAGTTCTAGCCGCTCAATATTCTCTGGCTGAGGAGATTTTTCTTATCCCCTACTAACCCTTTTACTAATTAAATATTGTCACCCAGTTTACAAGCTCTCTGCCATGGGAAGCATATTGTACTTATTTCACATACCTTAATCTTCCTTGCTGCAAGAAAGCAGCCCTACTCCATTGTCAGTTCTCATAAGTAAAACTCTCCTGAATGACTGAATGATTAAATGACTGACAGCAAAGCAAGAAAGATACTTTGGGAAACTTTTAACACTGGTTTCAAGAGAATTCAAATGGCTGAAGAGAACCACTGATTACCCAGTGGAAAGACAGGAGCATTCCGGTCAGATACAGAGAATCAAAGGGGGCAAGATGGAATTTAGAAATGGAGAAGGCTTTAGAGATAAGGAAAGTCAACAGGAATATAGGAACTTGCATTCAAAGTCATGGACTTTGAACTCTATACTTTGTGAACATTACTGGAATGGAAGCCAACAAACAGGGATAATGGCAAACAGGGAGCTGGATCCGCAGAAAGTTTTTATCTTGTGTCTAGTTGCTGGCAAAGAAACTGGAAAAAATCAGACCTGGAAATGATAAAAACATGGGCATAACACATAGCTGCAAAGAATGTCACCAGTTTCCAGCTTGGCTTACAAATACAACTGGGAAAGCCAGATAACTGTGAGTGAGTTATTTTCCATCGAACTGCAATAAAAAACACAGAAGCCTGGCCAACTACAGCATAAGAGTCAATAGCATGGTTCTATGCTTATGGGGTGTGTTGTATCAGCTGACTGCATTACAACAGTATTCTTGCACACATGTGGCCCTAAGGTCTTGTTTTGCAAACCTGCACTTTAACTTTCTACACAAGTGTGATATTTTTCTTGGGCTTTGATACAAGAAACTGCTGAAGGTGTCATTTCTCAGTGTGTGTTAAACAAGTTTCAAATGCCATCTGTTCTTGGGAATGGTTCAGCTGTTTGTGAAAAATCCTGTAATTAAGCTCCTAGTGCTTTTGCTTAAGGGAGAGGAACTAGGTTTTTCAGAATCTCCGTCTTTCTTAAGTAAGGCTACAAAGGAATTAATAGAAGAGTGTTTGCTGTTCGCTGCCTATTGCTGTTGAGTAATGACTGCACTCCAATCCAATTTGTTGGATCTGTAGCAATGGAAATGCTAAAGAGATACTTTCTCCCACCTTGTGAAAGTTCGTAAACCATGACAAATGTGAAGATCAGCAACTTTAAAATACAATGCTAAGAGCAAGAAAGGAAAAGGCATGATAATTAGCAATTAAAATGATAAAAGACATAAAGTTATTTCATTACAATTGGTTAGTAAGATTAAGCTCCAGGCCTCAGTAGAAATTCTGCAAAGTTAAATGTGGTCTTTCTCCTGTTCTTTGGAATTGGAGCGTGAACCAATCTCTTATAACTAGGCCGATCATATGCTGACCACAGGATGAGATTACTTGTCTGCAGAATTACACAATATATGAAAACAGTTAATACCGAATCACTGAAACACAAACAAGGTACCTAGTCAGAAAAATTCTTAGATATCATATAGACAGGACTTGAAACATGACATAGAGTGGACTCCAGCAAATTGAGACACATCGGGTCCAGGACCAGAACATTTTGGCCCAGTTAAGCAGCTGCCCCAATTAGCCAAAGTTTCATGGAAAATGTTAAAAAGATATTAATTAGACAAACTACTGTTTAACTGAGTACAAACTACGTATTTAAATGAAATACAGAACAAATTACACTATTAGTACCACTACAGTACTATAAACCTGTGCATTAGTTGATAGTAGTTATTGTTGGTATTCTGCCGTGTTCTTTTGATCGACTACAAATGAATAAAATAAGCGCTGACTTCGTACAGAAAATGGACTGCCTTCATGCAGTGCCTTTGACAATTGCATCCTCCAATTTTTTATTGCCATTGTAACGTTCATGATGATTGCTGATGCTTTCAAATTATTTGTCGTTCCTAACCTGAAGTAGTGAAATTGTTTCATTTTCACACTAGCTGTTTCTGGCATCTCCAAAACCCAATGTTTGAAACCACAGTGAGCAAAACAGTTCTGAGTTGTCTACTGTTTATTTCTTGCCAATTACCAGTGACAAAAATCACCGACGTTATTTAAAAATTGCTCGCTCCAAGCACGGTGTCGTGTCAAATTGCCACACAAGTGCACATGACTGACTCTAGTTAGAAACTGTTTGGCAACAATCTCCTGCCCCAACTAAGCAACTTAGTGTCCCAAATAAATGAAGGGAATCCTGGCTATTTTCTCGATTAGTTTTTCTTCTTTAAGTGGTGTCCCAAATCAGTGGCTGCCTCGATTAACCAATTACCCAATTAACACTGGAGTTATGGTTCCCAAAATTTTCTGCCACTAGGATTTTCTGAATCTTATGTACAAACATACATTTTGTTTATAGAACATGACAGCTAAAATCACTCAACAAATCCTTTGCTTTGTTCTGATCATATTTTGTGCTCCACCAAAACGGTAGAAAAACAAGACTAAACACAAGAGACTGTCAGATGCTGAAAATTGAGAATAACACAAAATGCTGAAGGAAGTCAGCATCTATGGAGAGGAATAAACAACCCACACTTTGGGACTGTTTCTGATCTCTTTGCCTCCAGCACATCCATTCACTCTATCCTGATACAGGAATACCCAGGAGCAGTGTGGGAGAAAATGGAATAATAACGTAGAGAGAGATCGGAAAAGCAAGTTACAAAAAGAGCAGAAAAAAGCTGAACTTTGGAAGTTACAACATCAAGCTAAGCCAGACTGCAGTATGAGATAAAGCTAATTGGAATTTTAGAGAAAGGGTATTTCACATTTCTGAAAGTCAGGTCATGTTTTGATCTATCTCATGGAAGTATCAAGCAGCAACAATGGGACAGGCTGGTATTGCTGACTTCAAAAATACTTGAAAGACGGCACAGGAAAGAATAATTTTGTAGAAAATGGCATAGATAGATATGGGCAAAATAAAAACGAGGAAAGCAAAGGAAATAAATGTGCATTCTTTCCCACTGTAAGATGTGGTGGGTAATCTTTCAAAGGGCTCGCTGTTGGAATAGCTGTTATTTTTACATGAAACCACCTACCATTTCTCATGACCTCCCCAATGACACATTGTTTCTTGGCATTAAATGCATCATCTAGCAGTTGTTTGAGAAATCAATATCCATCATGTTAAGGCCTTACCACAAACGCTGTAGCCCCACTAGCAAGTCTAATTAGGTCATTGCCTCAGGACGTCAGACTGTTAGGGATACCGGCATTCTCTGATCCCCATTCTCTTATTCTCTCCGTCACAAGCCTGTCAACTTTCTAACACATACTGTGTTAAGTAATACATGAAGAATGTTGAACCACCACATACTTCCTGCAACTTTCCTTTCATTACAAATTCCCATGTAAAACACTGAGTTAACTAGCATTACTATAATTAGACATTTACTTCAGTGAGAAAGAAATGTATCAAAAGCATACCCATAAATGTGAATGGAGAAATTCATGAACTAACACATTACAACAAATGACAAGTTATAGGACTATAAAAAGGAAAGGAAGGATGGGAGAGCGCAATATTTGCTATTGCCCAACGTGGACGATATTACTGTTCAACCACATGTCTAAACTTAGTCTTGATTATTTTTAGACATTTGGAAATGTTTTTCAAATTGATTTCATTCCCCACCTCGGAACTGCAGTGCATTTCATCTGCTTTACTGAGTCTAGATGTTCTAAATAGACAGCACTGAAACTGTGCTAAATAGATGGCACTGACATGTAAAGCCATGCTTTGGTGTTTGAAATGGGGAGGGGGGAAGCAAAACATATCTGCTTGATTAAAAAGAAACAATGCTATAAACACTCTGTAAATCAGGCAATGTATTTGTAAAGAGAAGTAGAACTAATTTTTGAAGTTGAAGAGCATCAATAAAATTGGACGAAAAAAGTTTGGAGTGGGATGGATAGGAAAAGGGGAATACTTTGATAGGCAGAGCCTTGGGAATAAGCTGTATACAAGATCGTTTAGCTAAAGGGTTAATGGGAGCAAAGAGAGAACATAGTCCTTTGTTCATAAAAGCTGTGGAATGAGGGCAGTTACCGACTGAAAGCAAATACGATAAATGCAATAGCTACAAAATGCAGGGCTGTAAGACATGCCCAGCAGTTCCGACTACGCTGTCACAGAGAAGAAAAACTGAGCCAATTATCAAAGATGGATGACTTAGCCCAGTCAGATGCAGGTGGAGAAAACAAGTTACCAGAAGTCCTATAATCCACTACTGAGTACAGAGCATTACAATATGACCAGGCAGAAGATCAAATTACAAAGAAAGTTTATGATCAAAATACCTATATGTCGCCAAATACAATAGGATCAATGGAAAAACCACACACGGAGACTGACACGCAAAAGAAGACAAACTGTGCAAATATAAAAAGAAACCAACAACAATAGATAGTAAATAACTAATACTGAGCACATGAGTTGTAGAGTCCTTGAAGGTGAGTCCATAGGTTGTGCTCAGTGATCAGTTCAGTGTCGTGGTGAGTGAAGACGTCTACTCTAGTTCAGGAGCTTTCACTGGGCATTTTATAACCGTGCAGGAAGCCACAGGTAGATAGGTAAGACAGAGGATGGAATGGAGAATTGAAGTGGCAAGAACTATGAAGCTTAAGTCCTTTGCAAAGCAATCCTCCACCTAGACTTGGTTTGTCTAACATTGTGAACGTTGTGACTGCAGTAGACTAGATCAAAAGAAAAGCAAATTAACTACATGGAGAGATTGCTTGGATCCCTGGATTGTGAAAAGGTGGAAACTCAACATATCTTCTGTAGTTGCATGGGAAAACACTGTAAGAAAGGTAGTGGTTGGTGAAGACAAAAGAGCTGTCCAGGGAGTCACAAAGGGAGTCTTTCCTTCAAAATATTTAAAGTGGAGGGAAGGGCAAGGAATATCCAACACTGGAATTTCATCGATGGCAGAGGAAGCCTTTACTTTCCTTGTCTGCATCAGAACGGGCAAGGTAATCCATGATATTGGGCCAGTTTTTCTCTCTGTATTAGCATTGGTGACTCGATAGGCATGCCATACAGCCCTGCATGTTATGTATATTTCATTCCTTTATCTAAAGTTCTCTTCTTCTCTAACCACTGTTATTTCATAGCTCTTATGAACAAACAATTAGGTCTTCTCTCCTTAAATGCCCACATTCATCCATCAACAAGATTATCTTATTTGCAATTAATCCCCAGGGCAACCTTGGCCACGATCTATCAGAAATATTCCCTTTACCCAATCCATTCCCCATGCTCCCTGCAAACCTTTTCCCAGCTCTGACAAAGAGTTTTCAATCTCAAAAGTTAACTCCGTCCCTCTTTCCCAAGAAGTGTTTCCAGTACCTATTGTTTGATTTCAAATTTCCAATACCTCAGGTTCTTTGATTTTCACTCAGACCTTGGTTATTTTTAGGAGGCAGGTTTAAATTGAACCAAAAATTTGTATTTTGATGTGGCACAGCTTCCTGATTCAGATCATAAGTGTAGCACTAAAATCTGATACTAATGTCAAGATCTGGCTTTACATACCTACAAAAAGGAAGGCATAGTGGCACAGTCAGAAAAGCTGCAAGTGCAACACTCCAGCAAGCCGGGTTTGATTCTGACTTCTCTTGTTTTCTGCATGGAAATTACACCTTTTCCCTGTAACTGGCTGTGTTTCTCCAGATATTCCAGTCTCCTCCCAGTTACCAAAGGTTGGTAGATTGTTTGGCTGCTAGGTTAACTGTAATGTGTAGGTGAACAACAGAACCTGGTCGGGGAAAATAAAATGGGCTTAGTATAAATAGATGGCTGATAGTCATCCATTATGTGCAACTGAAACTTTTTAAATCTTGGATTTTCTATTTGGCAAACAATAGCAAAGTTTTTTATGGATTGACCAATATACTAATGTGCCAATGACTATCTGGAGTGAAAATAATTCTTCCTTATTCTGGTATAAAGGATTTCAAACCTCAGCACAATGATCCAAGTCAGAAGCAGTCTGAGCTGAAACTGAACGAGCAAGGGTGTTCTTCCTAGGACGGAGTTGTATTTATTATTTACTGAGATACAGTGTAGAATAGGCTCTTCCGTCCCGGCCCTTCGAGCCGCACAGCCCAGTTGACCCCGATTTAACCCTAGCCTAAGCACAGGACAACTTACAATGAACAATCAACCTACCAACTGTGGGAGGAAACCAGAGCATCCGGAGAAAACCCCTGCGGTCACAGTGAGAACATAAAAGCTCCTTACAGATAGTGGGGTGAATTGAACAGGTCACTGGTACTATAAAGCATTCTGTTAACCACCACGCCACCTTGCCGTCCCTATGTAACTTTTCAATATTAATAACACAAGTGAAACCCTGGCTGTATTTATATATTTCAACACACTCACCTGATGGTCCTTCCGTAAAAACTGATAACGTCTGTCCTCCAACGTTCTGCATTGTGAATGGGTGCTCTCTGGGTGCACTGATGGGTGCACCTTTCCCACTGGCATTCTGGATACATGCAAGCTCTTCACTTAAAGTGAAAGACACCTAGATGGATAAAAGAAGCCAAGTCAGATGCTGCAATTTCATAAGCTAACAAACCACTCTCTCTGCTTGGTGATCTCTTCCTGTGACACCTGGAAGACAGAGTGATGGGCTGAATGTGTGATTTAAGCCAAAATGCTGGACACGTTGGCATGGGTCACATAGGAATGTTTGAACACCTCACAGACAAGGCTGGAATCAAACACAGGTCACTGGCATTGGAATGGCATTATACTACCACATTACTATTCCCTGTGTAAAGAACTTGCCCCTCACATTGTCTTTAATTTCCCCCTCTAACCTTAAAAGGACACCCTCCTGTTTGATATTTTGACCATGGAAAAAAAAAGATTCGCCTGCCTACCCCAGTTCAGAGAAGATTTATGAAACGAACAGCTGGAATGGGTGGAGAGTCTCAAGTAAAGCTTGGGAAGGCATTAGCCCGAGTGCACAGAAGCAAGAAGAGACTTGACTAAAACGTCAAAGGTTCTAAGAGATTTTGAGAATGTGATATGAACCTTTGTTCTATCCGCTGCAAGAAGCTTGCTCTCTCAACGGCTGCCAGTCTTAATTCGATTTCCCATTCCCATTCCGACACGTCTGTCCATGGCTCCTCTACTGCCACAATGAGGCTAAACTCAGGTTGGAGAAGCAACACCTCATATTCCGTCTGGATAGCCTCCAACCTGACGGCATGAACATCAATTTCTGGTAACTTCCCTCACTCCTTCTCTCTTTTTCCAATCCTCATTCTAGTTACCTCCCTCTAGTTCCTGTACAAGACAAAAATGAGGCAGTTTTGTCCTCAGAGGATTATGGAGTCTATGTAACTCTTTTGCTCACAGGGTAGTGAAAGCAGAGTTCTGAATATTCTAAGACAGAAATAGAGGGGTTGAAAGGTTACAGTGGGTTGACCAGAATGTGGAAATTGAGGTTATAATCAGATCAGCCATGATTTTGTTAAATGCAAGACTCTAAGGGAAGACTGGAGGGTGAGAAACTTGTAGTTAATATTCGGTCTATGGGGTAAGGATTTCATCTTGCTGGGCTTAGGGACAGAGAGGATATTTAGCATTGGGATTCAAAATTAAAATTTAAACTATCTGTCACACCACACAAGATTTCTGAGCATTTTTTCCCATGTTATTAATTCACATTCAATTTCTATGCTTTGTATCTGTTACATTTGGCAAGAACAATTCGGGAGCTAACTAGAAGATGATGGGAAACAACAATGACATGGGGCAGCATGGCACCGTAACAGTCAGTGTGACACTATTACAGCTGAGGGCATTCTGCAGTTCCGAGTTCAATTCCAACGCCGTCTGTAAGGAGTTTGTACATTGGTGTGGGTTTTCTCTGGGTGCTCTGCTTTCCTCCCACAGTCCAAAGACAGACTGGTTAGTAAGTTAACTAGTTATTGAAAGTGGTCCTGCGATGAGGCTAGAGCTAAATAGGTGGGCTGCAGGGTGGTGCAGTACATTGAGCTGGAAGGGCCTGTTTCACAATGAATCTCTAAATAGTGAAGGAAGCGACTTCAATTAGCTACAAACAAGTTTGTAACTAGTTCTGAATTCTACAGAGGCAGCCAAGACAGTCTTATAACCCTCAGTGTGGACTTGCAAAAAAATTCTCTCCAGATGGAAAATACATTAGTTCATCCGCAAACGTAATTCACTTTTGTTCATTCCATATCCAATGTTGGGCAATCTCCACAGTCATAATTAATCTAAATGTCTGTAATTATACTCTTATACTGAACTTAAAGGGAGCACTACTACATGGCTGAAAATACACTGCTCTTTAAAGAATGCATTTGTTGCTGAAAATCTTCTCACAGGCTGGTTTCTCTTTGACGTGACAAGAAATAAGATTTGCGTATGATCTGAAAAAATTGAGAGCAAAGAACGAAGAGGAAGCAAGATTATTTTTACTGCAGCGAATTGCTATGGTCTGAATCACTTAATATGGAAAAGAGGTGGAAGCAGAATGAACATCAGTATTTAAAAGGAACATATTAAAGCTCTAGGGAAAGGAATAATTAGAACAGAAATAGTCATGAAAGGCTAAATAATTCTTGTTTCCTGCGCTGTATCACAGAATCATAGAGACAGAGCACACAAACAGGTCTCAGGTCTAAGTCCACAGCAGCCATCAACCATACATTAACGAATACACACCATTAATTCCACATTAACAGAGAGATCTTACAAAGATGGAGACCATTAGCTATACAGAAATAAATGTAAAAAAAAATTGAAAGCCATTTTCCAAAGCAGTGATAGATAATTTCAGGACTAACATGAGGAAATTGTTATTCAAACACAGATTAATATAACTTACAATTGCAAAAAAATGTTTGCGAACCCTTTACATGATTTTCAGCATTAATTACTCATAAAATGTGGTCTGTTCTTCATCCAAGTCACAATAATAGACAAACACAATCTGCCTAAACTAATAACACAAACAATTGTACCTTTTGTGTCTTTATTGAACACATTGTTTAATTATTCACAGTCCAGGCTAGAAAAAGCATGTGAGCCCTTGCAACTGGTAGAACATTTAGCAGCAATAACCTCCACTAAACGTTTCCTATAGCTGCTGATCAGACTAGCGCAATGGTGAGGAGGAATTTTAGACCATTCCTGTGCATAAAACTGTTTCAGTTCATCAGTATTTCTGTGATACCTTGCATGAACAGCCCTCTACAGGTCATGCCACAGCATCTCAGTTGGGTTAAGATCTAGACTCCGATGTGGCCATTCCAAAGCATACATTTTCTTCTTTTTAAACCATTCTGTTGTTGATTTACTCTTGTGTTTAGGATCATTCTTGTTGCATTATCCATTTCTATTAAACTTCAGGTGATGGGCTATTACCCTGCATTCCCCTGTAAAATGTCTTGATACAATTTTGAATTCATTGTTCCCTCAACAATCGCAAGCTGTCCAGGCCCTGAGGCAGCAAAGCAGCCCCAAGCCATGATGCTCCTTCCATCATGCTTCACAGTCAGGATGAGATTTTGGTGTTGGTGTGCAATGCCCTTTTCCCTCCAAACATAGCAATGTGCATTTCTGCCAAAAAATTTCAACCTTTGCCTCATCTGTCTACAGAACTTTGTTCCAGAAGTACAGTGGAACATCCAGGTGGTCTTTTGCAAACTTAAGATGTGCAGCAATTTTTTTTTAGACCAGTGGTTTCCTCTGAGGAGTCCTTCCATCAACACCATTCTTGTTCAGCGTTTTTCTTATAGTGGACGTAAATAGAGACTTTAGTAAGTTCTCAAGATTTCTGCAGGTCTTTTACTGTTACCTTGGGTTCTTTTTCATCCTCCTTCAGCATTGCACATTGTGCTCTTGGTATGATCTTTGCAGGATGTCCACTCCTAGGGAGAGTAGCAACAGTACTGAATTTCCTCCATTTGTAGACAATTTCTCTTACTGTGGACTGATGAACACTCAGGTCTTTAGGAATACTTTTGTAGCCTTTTCCAGCTTCATGCAACTGTAAGCCCCTGTGGAAGTTGTTTTGATTGAGGTATGGTACACATAAACATCTTTCTTGAGAAGAGCAGGTTATGTCAGTAACCTGACTTTGTGTGTCTTTTTTATAGGTCAGGGCACCCCTACAACCCACACCTCCAATCTCATCTCATTGATTGGAACACCTGACTCCAAATAACTTTTGTAGAAGACATTACCCCAGAGGTTCACATACTCTCTTGAACCTAGGCTGTGATTGCTTGTACTCAGTACTGACGAGAAGAAATACAATTGTTTGTGTGTTAATAGTTTAGGCAGATTGTGTTTGTCTATTATTGTGACTTAGATGAAGATCAGACCACATTTTATGAGTAATTAATGCAGAAAACCAGGTAATTGCCAAGGGTTTACAAACCTTTTCTTGCAACTATATGTTGCTGGAGATAGAATAGAGCCCTCAGATTATTAAAAAAAGATTTATGCTCCTAAAGTTACAGGTATTTTTCAAAATGAATAAATTAAGGGCTGAATGCTTTCCTTTACAAGTAAATTCTTTGCAATGATACCCATTAAAAACAACATACAAACCTCCCTCACTTCCTAATGTTTTATCCTACACAGAGCTATAGAACAATTATTAATCAAAATCCTATTTTGCTGCAGAATAACCCCAATTATAAATGTTCCCTTTATTGAGTTTGGGTACCAAAAACAGTGACTGAATAGGAGGCCTTCCGTTGTTCGGGGTTGATTGTGGATGTTGTGTACTAGCTGTTGAAATTGGTACACGAGCTCATGCAGTACGATATGGAGAGCAGTCAGTTGCCCACGCAGCTGATGATTCCAAAGGAATGGCAGAGACTGATACAATTTGGTATTGGTGGCATTGCAGGAGCTGCTAATCAGCGTAGAACTCAATGTTAGTACTGCTTTAGGATCTCCAGGTCCAGAATTTTGCTGGGGATTTACTCCCGAAGCCTTCATCAGGAGTAGGGAGAACCGCAAGGCAGCCGAAGTTTGAGATCAGAGTTTTCCTTCTCCTAGGTGAGCTGCCAACCACAGCTAATGAACCCCATCTGCCTGGAATGTTTCAATAACCAATCCCAAATTTAGAGCAATGGATCCCAAAGTAGGCAATATCACCCTTCCAGTCGGGGGTGGAAGTTTCTAAGATAAAGATAACATGAACCTGGGGGGAAGGGAGGGGTTGCTCACTAGCAAGGGGGGAATTGCTGCTGAGAGATTACAGGTTTAACTTAAGAAATTATTTATTTACTACAAGCATCTGATCCTCAGTGTTCATAATTGATTACAATGATCATGTAATCACCTCATCTCTTGCTAACCCACTATTCTCTTAGACTTTGTTCAAAGCACATTATAGCTGCTGAAATGCAATATGTCACTTCCGCGTCTGGCATACCATAAGAAATCCTAACTGAATAAATTATGTTATTTCTGGGCCCAGCCCGCGCATTATTTCTGTTTACTACTTTAGTAGAGTGTTAGCTAGTACGATTCCCATACTCTAACCACGCAGTGACACAGTTCCTGGGAATTTAGCCATTCAGTGGGGTAAAGTTCAGAATCTACCCCTTTGAATAGTCTTGACTACATTTCTCTAGCCCACAGCCCAATGAAGGTATTGCTGCCCTACTTTGTACCTTCAGGCAGAGTCAGGTTTGGCCTTAGTTATGATGAGATCATAACTTTCCCCTTTTGTTTGAGGCTGGATTTAAACAATAGGTGATTGAATGTGGACGTTAATCCATAATGAAAATGGCAGAAACAGACCAAACAAAAATGAAGTGTAGACAGTATTGTGCAGAGTCTCTGAAATATGGATTTATATTAGCACCAAACAACCAACAGCAATCAATGTATCTGTTGGGTGAAAAAGTTTTTCAGATGAGGCAATGAAACAGCCAGGCCCCTTGAACATTTGAACAGAATACACTCTGATAAAGCAAACATTATTTTCAATTATTTTCAGTCAATTTGTGAAAACTTCCAGAAATGTAAAACACTTCAAAACATGCTTGCCAGCACATCACAACAATACAATGATGGTCTGTGTGCTTCACACAACATTTCATTGCTCATTGCTAAATTAGGAAAGCCCCATACAATTGGAGAACTGATTCTGTCAGCAGTAAGGGAGGTTCTGAGTACAGTTTTACATACCAAATGTCACCAGACCAAATAATTAAAGCAATTCTGCTAAGTTTGTTCAAAGATGAATGGATGAAATGTCTAAGAATGTGAACGACACATTGTGTAACATAGAACAACAGAATTTGTTCTGCAGTTGGATGAGTCAGTATTGCCAGGCAACAAATCTTTGCTTCTTGGTTATGTTCACTTTATAAAAAATGAAAGCATGGTCCAAGCGTTGTTATTTGCAAGAGTACTAGAAATAGATCCGAAGGGAAGTCAAAATTCCGGGCTGCTGAGCAGTTTTTCAAAGAGAAGGATATTCCTTTCACCAACATTCTTGCTTGTGAAACAGATGGGGCACCATCAATGACAGAACACCACTGTGAGTTATCATTTTCTTGAAAAAACTATATCTAACATATTTACCATTAACCGTGTAATTCACAGATATTTTGTCGCAAAAAACCTAAGGGATCGACTGCACAAATCATTAAATACTGTTATCATAGTGGCAAATAAAATCAAGTCCCATGCTCTCAATTCTCAACTATTTTGAGAACCTTGTGCTGAGAACGATGAACAGTTTGAATGCTTCCTATAGCACACAGAAGTCAGGTGGCTCTCAAAAGGAAAATGCCTGAGATGTTTTTATACACTTTTTCAAACTGTGATAAAATTCTTTGAAGATTGAATGCTTCATTCAGTAATCAACTCAAGAATATTAGGTATGACTTTGCTTATTTGTCACAATTATTCACAAAATTAAATGAAATCAGTCTCTCAATTACAAGAAAATGATGAAAATCATATCAAAATCAAATCAGTTGTCTCTATATTTCTGTCTGAGTAAACCCTACTTAGGTGTAACATCGGTCACCCTAACCTTTTCTAATTTCCGAGCGAGCCTCTCGGAGTTGGAAGAGAAAGAAAGAATACCAGATGATGATCTTCATGTGTACTGTTCCCACCTGGGTGAACTCCATAAAGACATGTCAGAGAGATTTCAGGATCTTCTCTCCATCCAAATTCCAGACTGGGTAATAAATCCATTCCTGAACACTTGTAATGAGGAATTAACAGGAAGAACTGATCTTGCTACAAATCCAAGATTCAACAAATCATATCAAGACTTTTTCTTGCAGAAAGAGATCTCTACACACTACCCTGTACTGTGGAAAAAGGTCAAGATGTTCTTTATTGCCTTTCCAACCATCATGTTTAGTGAAGCACGGTTTCAGTGCAGTCGCTTTACTACTTCCAAAGCACGAAACAGACTGCAAATTACTGAATGTGAGGATCTGAGTAATTCTGAATGACCTTCACAAAGCCCATCCATCCTACTGAAAAGTGAAAAAGCAATGAAATAGTGAGCAGTTGAACTAATAAGTATGCTCTAAGATTGTTGATGAAAATAGTTTTATCGTAATTAATTACACCCTATCCTCGTTACATGCGAGGGATATGTTCCTCGAAGTTGACGCATAATGTGAATAATTATTTAAATGGAGAAAATAGGGATCCGCTCCAGAGGGCTTCCTAAATTATGTTTTATCTGTAATTCATTCACATTTTTATACCAATACGACATACAAGCAGTACTACAAGACAACATTTGTATTATATTTCATCAATTTAAGGCAATATTCAATGTAATAAATCATAGAAAGTTAACATTCTCTGGTGTACAGTACTCACCAACAGTGGCAGGTGTGTTCACTCCGGGAGATGAGTGGTTGTTGCGCTGTCGGGCAGCTTTACACGGATAAGGCGGATGGTTGTGGTCGTCAGGATCATATCAAGCACAGCAAGGGGTTAAGGAAGACTCACAGAACTCACAGAACTGCCGGCAGCAGAAGATTACAGCGATTTGCATAAAGTGGTGAGGGTTGTTTGCTTGGCACATTTTGTTTTTCAGCATAAATTTGCTTGTGGGGAAGAAGGATTGACGGCAGGGAATGACTGAAATGCTGACTCCATTCTAAACTTGGGTCCATGTCCATCGCCGTTTGTGCCAAGTGTTCCGACTTCCACTATTCCCTCACCGTCGGTAAACTGCCAGGATTTTCAAAATCGTCTGTTGCTTGCAGCATCTGAGAGATAGTTCGCCGTAAAAAAAATATGTACGCCTTGAATGTGGATCACACCGGTCGAGTGGTTGAATCAGCAATGTTGTGTTTGGCGGCAGGAAATGCACTGTTAATGTTAGGATGAATGCTGTCCAAATGTTTAGGATGGGCTGGCACATTGTCAAGCAACAAAAGAACTTTAAAGGCAAGATTCTGTTCTGGGCAGTAGTGTCCCAGAGCTGTGTTACCTTCAGCTGATGCCACGCTGTTTATAATTTCTAACTTTTTTTCAAGTGTTAAAGCAGTTCTCTGCCGCTCGGCTGACGGCGCAAGACATGACATCAGACACTTAGGAGGCATAGTTAAATACTTCAAGCACAAAATCACTGCACTGTAGATAAAACCAATAAAAGTTTAAGATCGCCCATCCACACCTTGCAAAAACCAATGCGAGAGTGGCGGGAGAGAGATTGTGAGGCGCGCGCACGTGACTTGTGTTGGTGGGAACGCAGTGTTCCTCATCCCAACAGGGAGACTGTGAAGTGTGCGCACGTGATTTGTATTGGTGGGAAAGCAGTGCTCCTCGCGTAACTGTGAATCTTGGACGCATATAACGAGACGTTGGTAGAAATAGGTTCCTCGCATAACTGTGAATCCACATAATCTGAAGACGCATATAACGAGGATAGGGTGTAAAGAAATAATTTTATTTGTGGCTTTGAATAGATTTGAGTAATATTTGCAATTATTTGCCACTGCTTTGAACTTGCAGTTCCCATTTTCTTTCGCTGTGCATCGTAAATCAAAGTTCTTTATAGGTTTTATGTAATGGCTGGAAAGGGCGATGCTTGGGGATGTAGTCTGGGAGCCAAGGGGATAGTAACCTTCACTGTGCTATAACAGCATCTGGAAACATCTGCAACGATGCAGTCCAAGCCTTCAAGAGTCCAGTGCACAAACAGCTATCATCTCTGGGAGGGAAGTCACATGCTTCTTCATAAGCTATCATGAAGGGGACCAGGATGGCAATGCTTGGTTGTTGGTAGGTAGGGTTAATACCTGACTTTCAAGAGCACTTGTGAGTTATGTTCCGGCTGGACTTAGTCCTTAAACTGCTGGAGAACAGTGCGGAAAGAACAGGTGCTGTTTTCTCCTGGTAGGGATTAGTTTTTAGTTCCAAGTGCTCCTGCCACATTTTGTCACCCTGGGTGTCAATAAAAAATTTTTAATAAAAAAACACCCAAAAAGAATAGGAACCGCTGATCTCAAGCCATAAGCACCAGGAAATTCCAATTCAGTTAATTAAGTAACTTAGAATTTGAAAGAAAATGCGACTGTCAGGAATGGTGACCACCAGCCTCCAGAATGTAATAAAACCCATCTGACTTATTAATATCCTTCAGAGAAGAAACTCTGCTCTCTTTACTTAACCAGGCCTGCTTATAACTCCAGAGCAAGGGTTCCCAACCTGGAGGCCACAGACAACTTGGTTAATGATAAGGGCCCATGGCCTAAAAAAGGTTGAGAACCCCTGTTCTGAACCTATGTGACTGGATCATAACAGCTTCCAAAACTGCCATGCCAGTTCTATTATATATTAAACAAAGCCATCTCTACAGTCCATCTCCCTCTCCCCCAGATATCTGGGAATTATCATCTAAATTGGGAGAGTTGCCCCACAGACTGGTCAAACAAAACACTGACATACTCATACCTTCCATACAGTGACCCAGCCTATTCTATCGTAATGACTGTCCTACCAGAAATCCACCTGACATAACTAGGGAGAAAACAGACAAAATGAAGCTTAAACACTGACTGTGCAGGCTTGTGGCATTTTATCAAAGACACAGAAGGAAACCATCTAATAAATACCACCACCATCCTTCAGTACTCAAGTTGAGCAATATTTGGAAAAGACAAGAAGAGCAAAGAAACGGCCTGCTTTATGGGTGCCCAACATCCAGAATAGCTCAGAAATACCACGACTGACTGTGCTGACAGTTTAGACAAACATTTTTGTTAGACTGGATTTGCATCAAATGGTAAGCAAACCAAGAGGGATAAACCCACTATTACCAAACTGAAGTTCAGTAATTGTAATTGGAGTGATTTTGGTTCAGAAGTCAAGATGATCGGAATTGTCCTGTGAAGTAAGTTCTTTAAGGCTGTCACACCCATGTTTGGGGGAATAGTAGGGATAAGCTCTCACTATCTATTATATATTCCCAATGGTGTTTGTCTCAAATAGTTTCTGACATTAGCAAACGTGTTCGATTTAAGATAATGGTCTAGCCTTGTTTTGTTCCGTTTGCTTTTTTGGGTTTAGTATTTAGTTTATTTTTTGGGTTTTTTTGGAGGGTTTTTCTTTGGATTTTTTTCTTTTTATTTCTTTTTTCTCTATGATTAATTACATCATGAGTTTGGAAGTCTATTATACCTGTGTTATCTGAAATCTTTTCTGTATATGTTTATTAACAATAAGATTATTCCAATCTCTCTGTATCAACATTGTTATTTTGTTTATAACTTTGGAAAAATTAATAAAAAGATTTAAAAAGAAAGGTTATCTGCAAAGCTCTGTCAGAGCACGACTTTGAGGAATTTTTGGTCTTGTTGCATTATAGCCTTCGCTGTTTTGGGGCCAGGTGATAATCTGCAGTTACCTGAGACTTCCATGCCACTGGACAAAGAGCCTATGTGGTAGCCGGTGTGCAAAGCCATGTTAACAGACCTTGATTGAACCCTGTTCTAGCGGAGACAACCTAGTCCTCTAAGCAACCCTCAACGTCAGGGTCAGAAAGTATGCAATCCTCTCGAAAAACATGATTGGCAAAGACGGAGTTTTCTTCCTGACAAAATACGTGGAACATGATGTTTTTATAACAGCTTGTTTCACCAGAACGTCAAACTAAATATCTCACTACAACACTCCTGATCAAGGCAGTGGCACCTGTTGGATAAATTATTACTGTCTCATGACTGATACCAAATGTGCTCTGTAATCTCACACCTTCCATTATATAGTGCAGAACTAATATATGCAACTCCAATTTGTACTAGTATTCATACTCCTCATTCCACCCTGTAGCAGTTACTCGAACAAAACAAAAACACTTGGAGACTAAGCACGGGTGGGCGGGGTTGATCCTGTATGATGTGCTATCCAATCCAATAATGAAGTTCCAAAGTCGAAGAATACATTTGATCTGTTATTAAGAAACTAGCAAAACAATCTTGAAACGTAGAAAACTTATGAAAGTAAGGCTAGCGATGTGATGAAATAAACAGTTTTAACATATTAAATGTACCTAAACCAAGCATTCTTTAATGTAGTCAAGAATATTCAAACATAGTTCAGTAGTTTTAAGGATAATTATGGGGTTAACAAAAAAAAGGTCACTCCCTTAGCTCAACTGAAACAAGACTGACCCCAAAAACAAAGTAAGAATACGTAACTAAACTCTTCGTTTCTAACATGACATATAATATATACTCAACACAAAACACAATACAGATGGAAAATAAATACATGGCTCTTTCACACCCAACACGCCTATGGTTTTCAGCATAACATTTTTTTCATCAAGTTCATCTTTGAAAGTACCATAACTGCTTTCTTTAATACTTTCTGCAGTGGTAATTTTCACATTCTAAACAATGTAACTTCTACTTTTTCTTCATCGAGTATCTGAGTAACTATCTTGTATAAACGACTCTTAGCTCTGAACACAACTGCAATAAAAAATAGTCTCTCGATGTCTACTCCACCAACTTATTCAGAATTCTGAAGATTTCCATCAAGTCAATCTTTCTCTTACCCAAGGAAAACATCCTTTAATTTCTTAAGAAAAATGCCTCAACCTGTTTGTAAGAAATCATCTCAATTCTACTTACAAATTATCACACAATATTTGAAATTCCTTAAATAAATTACAGTAATTTAGTATTCTATTTACATATGTCAAAATCAAGTCCAGAAAAAGCTTGCAATTTTTTTCTGTTTTGAAATTCCAAGAACAAAGAGGAACGCTGCTTTCAAATGCTGCATTTAGGCATGAATGGTTCCTTCAGGTTGTCATAGCCGGGGTGAGCGGGACAAGCTCCCACTACCTACTAAACGCCTCTAATGCCATGTGTCTCAAATAGCCTCCGACAACCAAGTCGAGCTCCTGGCCCTTCAAGTGTGGCTTAGCTGCTAAGCCTGGTCATTTCTACTGGCAGGAAAAGGGGCAAAGGTGAGTTACTGTCTTAAAATCAGTTGCATTGGGCAGACGAGGCTCATCAGCCGTAGTTGGCAGCTCATCCAGGAAAAGGAAAACTGATTTCAAGTCTCCGCAGCTTTGCGGCTATACCCGCTCATGGGAAAAGGTTTCGGGATTAAACCCTGAGGAAAGATCCAGAGCTGAAGTCCCTAAGGCAGTCCTATGTTGAGTTCAACACTGACTGGCAACTCCTGCGACGCCACTGGTGCCAAACTGTATCAGTCTCTGCTATTCCTTTGGATTCATCAGCTGCGTGGAGAGGGGGAGCCTGCTGTATGGGTAACAGCTTGCTCTCCATAGAGTACTACCCTGGCTTGCGTATCAACTTCAACAGCTAGGACACAACATCGATAGTCGACCCTGACCAACAGAGGGTTAGGTGTGAATACAGGTTTTTGTAAAGTATATTTTCAATATGTCATAATCAAAGTAGGAATGCTAGTAACTCCCACACACGTACTACGACACTCTAATTTTGATTAAATGTTAAATACTGACAGGTGCCGATCTGATAGTATTGTGCACGGCAAGAAGGGTGGTGCTGTTAAAGGACTGTAACATAATTAATAATGTTAGGTTCATTCATTTTAGTTGTAAGAATTTTGAGTTTACTTCTGTTTTGTAACTCCTCCAAACGAGTTTAATAAAGTCTGAATAGAAGTTAAATAAATAATTCCATAATCTTATGAGTTTGATATTTGAATTTTTGTGTTATTTTAGAAGTGTGATACAAAGAGGAACTGTCTGCCAGAAATATGTATAATTAGTCAAAGGTTTCCGAATCCAAATGTGTTTTTCAAATCCCACATATTTATGAAGAGTTTTGTGCTCATCATAGTCATAGTCATACTTTATTGATCCCGGGGGAAATTGGTTTTCATTACAGTTGCACCATAAATAATAAATAGTAATAGAACCATAAATAGTTAAATAGTAATATGTAAATTATCCCAGGAAATAAGTCCAGGACCAGCCTATTGGCTCAGGGTGTCTGACCCTCCAAGGGAGGAGTTGTAAAGTTTGATGGCCACAGGCAGGAATGACTTCCTATGACGTTCTGTGTTGCATCTCAGTGGAATGAGTCTCTGGCTGAATGTACTCCTGTGCCCACACAGTACATCATGTAGTGGATGGGAGACATTGTCCAAGATGGCATGGAACTTAGACAGCGTCCTCTTTTCAGACACCACCGTCAGAGAGTCCTGTTCCATCCCAACAACATCACTGGCCTTACGAATGAGTTTGTTGATTCTGTTGGTGTCTGCTACCCTCAGCCTGCTGCCCCAGCACACAACAGCAAACATGATAGCACTGGCCACCACAGACTCGTAGAACATCCACAGCATTGTCCAGCAGATGTTAAAGGACCTCAGTCTCCTCAGGAAATAGAGACGGCTCTGACCCTTCTTGTAGACAGCCTCAGTGTTCTTTGACCAGTCCAGTTTATTGTCAATTCATATCCCCAGGTATTTGTAATCCTCCACTATGTCCACACTGACCCCCTGGATGGAAACAGGGGTCACCGGTACCTTAGCTCTCCTCAGGTCTACCACCAGCTCCTTAGTCTTTTTCACGTTAAGCTGCAGATAATTCTGCTCACACCGTGTGACAAAGTTTCCTACCGTAGCCCTGTACCCTCATCTCCATTGCTGATGCATCCAACTATGGCAGAGTCATCCGAAAACTTCTGAAGATGACAAGACTCTGTGCAGTAGTTGAAGTCCGAGGTGTAAATGAAGAGAAAGGGAGACAAGAGAGTCCCCTGTGGAGCCCCAGTTACCTAATTAAAACACTACACATGATTACATTAATGATTGATTATGTGAAGAGAATAGTAGTTTATATGTTAATTAAAATTGTTTGTACAAGTAAAAATTACATAAGTTTTGATGACTTTTATTACTTAAGTCAGGGGTCCCCAACCTTTTTTGCACTGCGGACTGGCCAAGCCGGGGGGGGGGGGGGGGAGGGTTGCCAACGGACAAGAGTAGCAGTCAAGTACATTGTGTTTACCCAAGAAAGACTACAATGACCATGAAGCCTTGCATGGGCGCAAGTGCGCATGCGCATTGTGACCCGCCGATTCTCTTTCTCTTTCTGCAAATCCTTTTTGGCGATTCTGTTCGGGGGGGGAGGGGGTGTGAATCACGACCGGAATGTCAGTGATAAGTGGCTAATACACTCAATTTTGTTTCTAAAAGGGATTATCTAACAAATTTAATATTAAACACACAGCGCATATTTTCCTCGCATGAATATAGTGATAAGTCAATTATCAGGGAGCTTGAAGTAAGTGTTGAACGAACTTCCAGTAGAAGTGGTAGAGGCAGGTTCGATATTATCATTTAAAGAAAAATTGGATAGGTATATGGACAGGAAAGGAATGGAGGGTTATGGGCTGAGGGCAGGTCGGTGGGACTAGGTGAGAGTAGCGTTCCGCACCGACTAGAAGAGCAGAGACGGCCTGTTTCCGTGTTGTAATTATTATATGGTTATATAAATAAATCAATAGTATCATAACATTTTAAGTAATGTTTGGATATTAAACACACAGCATATATTTTCCCCGTTTGAACATATAAAATCATTGCAACGTACCAATATCGCTGAATCAGTGGGAGCCCTGGGCTTGTTTCCCTGCAACAAGACAGTCCTATCGAGGGGTGAAGGGAGACAGCGATACTCGAAGGGGGTTCCTTACGTCCAGTCTGTTTCGCAATTTAGTTTTCGTTGCATTCATTGCATAGATATGTTGGAAATGGAAGCAACGTTTTCAGCGCTTTCGTGGCTATCTCAGGATATTTCGCCTTGACTTTGATCCAAAATACTGGCAGAGATGTTATGTCAAACATACTTTTCATCCCGCCGTCATTTGCAAGTTCGAGGAGTTGACTTCCTTCCCGCGCTGACATGGATGACGCGTGGGTAATGACCTCGCGTGCATAATGGCTCAACAGAGCGTGACAGGGAATGAGGAAAGGAACAACTGACTCATATTGCCAAATCATATCGTTTCCTCGCGGCCCAGTAGCATATGCTTTGTGGCCCGGTGGTTGGGGACCGCTGACTTAAGTGATCATGTGATGAGATTCGTGATCAAACCAGAATTAACACAAGGTGCTGACATAACTCGAGCTAACAATCAATAATGGCAAAGTAAGACTGAAGATACAGTAAGACTCTAATAATCCAGCAACCAACTGTTCAAGAATCCTCACAGTTTGGCATCTGGCTCACTCAATGGTTCTGAGCGTAAGCTGGAGGTTCAGAGTTCAAGGGGGGGTTTATGACCAAAACTGGCATACACTATCCGGTCTGTGAGCAGTTGGGGCTGGAGTCTGAAACACCAGAGGTCACAAACATGAGTAAGTCTATGGCTGGAGGCATTGCTAGAGCACTTCCGCATGCCTCACTCCCCTTCATCTCACTGGGATCACTGAAAACGTTACCATACTACGGTGTCATATGTAAAAATTGTCTGTTGGATAACATGTAACATCCAAGAGTCTGGAGGAGTTGCAAGTCTGGCACCACCAAAGTTGTGAAGGTGTCAGATTAATAATTAATACACCATGTCTTGTATTTTCCACAATGATATAACGACATAACACAAGATTTTATTGTATTGCTACCTGCTTCATTGCAATCTCTTACCTCAGTTTTCCCTTGATTCCTGTTAAATGCAGAGACAAAAGAAAACCTTAGTTAATGGGCACTAGTTTACCAATCAGAAAAATTCAATGTCCAGCAGTTGCTGTGCAACAAATCTCACTTACTTGGCTATCTTTATCTTTCCAACTTCACCTCTTCCTGTCGCTTTAGCCCACTGCTGTGAAAGATATTTAGGTACCTGCACAATAAAGAAAGCTATTAACCACAAATTTATCACAAAGAAACAAAACATAACAGCAAATGTATGAGCGTGCTTACATATTTCTGACAAGTGTTACTGATAATAACTGCATTGTCACTTCAGTTGTTTTTTTGCTTCTGAAAGAGGAGACGTGAAGGTTTTAGACTACAGGAGGCTGAAGAGAGAATGAGCAAGTGAGCTGGCAAATGTTCACAAGAGCAAGTAGGGGAATGCAGCCTGGATGAGCCTTCTAATTTTAAAAATACTTCAAGGATACGAGCCCTGAGCACTGCTTTCAAAGTTATTTTAGATGGTTAAAAAGTGTACCAAACAAAAATTCACATTGTTCTTTTAATCAAGATGCCTAACAAAGAATATTCCCCCCTAACATCAGAATAGTTAATTCCATTTTATAGCTGTATAGCAGAATATTCACGTAAAACACAAAAGCCTAGGAATGAACATAACCAAATAACATATTGTGGATTTTTGCAGGTCACAATAATTCTGTACATATTTTCTACCAAAAGTAATAAATGAAAGCAATGTAATAATACAAATCTGTCTCAAAACACTACCACTAATGGCCATTAATGACCATAATACAAAGCACAAAACCACTATCAGTTAAGCCATAATTAATCCATGATATGCATATTTATTATATTAAATTGTGCACATTATAACACTCAAATATGCTACAGAACTCAAAATAAATTACTATAAATGTATTGATAGGCACTGAAAATACACCTTGTGACCTCACTAGGCAGAATTTTTTTTTACTATAGGGTAGTCATCCAGTGTTACTCTGTTTGAATTGCTTGCTTCTGTCCACATTCATCAAGCATTCCCTGTTATTTAGGCATGTTCTTATACCAATCCTCTCTGTTCCAGTTCCATCAATTTTCTGAAGCACATAATATGCAAAAAGACGTTTTTAAATTATTCACTCAAGACCCAAATGATTAAACAGAAAGACAACACTTGAGTTAATAAGTAGTTAAAAATTGGAATCTATTTGAAATACATACTACAATTCACATGGCAGAGGCAAATTAATAAAACACTTCAATCTAAGACAAACTGTTCATTTTGGAAGCTATCAGATTATATTATATTATATACCATATTAACAAAAAAAAAACAAGTCTCAGATGACCAGTTGAAACTTATAATTCAACTGATCATAGACCCATACCATTGCACAATGAGCAGGAACCATGAAGAAGGAATAGTTGTCAGAGTCGTGACAGAAACAAAGTCTCCACAGCTTTCTGGAGTCGACAATTTCAAAGATTCCACAACCTTTGCATGATGACAGTTCTCCTCATCTCAATCCCAGACTTCTTGGACCCCTTTTCTGAGACTTATCAAAGTTAGAGTTTATTGTCCTATCACAAGCTCTTGAATGCACAGATTCAATGAAAATCAGCAGCAGCATCACAGGTACATAAGCAGCATTCACAAAGAAAGCATAAACCATACATAAATTACGTACAATTTTACAAGAAAGAACACAGTCAGACCAGAAGAACAACGTCCACTTTGGTCAGTGCAGTGATGCGGGTTTTGCTGGTTGATTCAGGAACTGAATGGTTGACGAGAAGCAGCAGCTCATGAACCTGGTGGTGTGATCCTTGGTTCTAGACTCCTCAGTCATGGGAAATATTCTCCCTGAACCCACCCCTGTCAAGCTAGCCCAGTAAAAATTTTATGAGACTCGGTGTCATCTCCTATCTCTCTGGAGAAACCAGTGATAGTCCTCTCAATCTCTCATCATTCAACAAGCCCATCATCCCAGGAAGCAGTACAATGACTCTTTGCTGCACCCCATGGCAAGCATATCCTTCTTTAAATAAATCATAACCGGATCTCAGTTAGCCCAAAGTTATTCCAGTAAGACTTCTTCACTCCCGTATTGAAATACTTTCATAATAAAAGTCACAATGAAGGTGCAACAAGCTGTTAGAAAGGCAAATGTATGATGGCTTTGTGTACTTGTGCAAATGTATCTGTGTACACTCACGTTACCTGATTCTCACTTTTCAGTTTCCTCCACCGAAGTTGCTGACTATACATTTTTTTGCAAGATGGTCTTACTCACGCACTTGTGTTGTTTCTAATCTCTCAAAGGCTCTTTTCTCTACTACTTAGCCAATTTTGTATTATCAATAAATCTGAAAATGCAACTTTTATCTCCTCAACCAGATTGTTGACAAAGACACAAGCACAGATCCCTGCAATCCCTCACTGCCAATATGAGAAAAATCCATTCATTCCTAATCTTGATTTTCATTTCATGTTTTATACTTCTTGCGAATTAACTATCCTATTTCACTTTGCCTTTCTTTATCAATGTCTTGGTCCTCTTTTGCTGAGTTATATAGTGCCCCTATTGTCAAATCAGCTGCTATTCCTGGCAACTTCATAATCCTCTTGCTTGGATTTAATACTATTTTTAATTTCTCATGACAACCACTGTTACTAGTAGCTTATGGGGCCTTAAACAGATGTATATTTTTCTAAGAATTATGCATTGTTTCTTTTTTTAATTACAAGCCATGACCTATCGAACATTGTACCTTTCAATGTTTTACCAATCAACCATGACTATTCCTCTTGCTTTCTTGAATCAGATTTAAGACCCTGGTTTTAGACTGAACTGCATCACTTTGACATAAATTTCTATCATATTTCCACCACTCTTTCCTACAGGCTTCTTAACAACAAGTTCCAATTTGCCTACCATCACCACAGGTCCACAGCAGATGCCATTTCATTGGCTGTTTACTCAATCCTGGAACAGTGATTTGAAGTACATTTATTATCAAAGTATGTATGCAGTGTACAACCCTGAGATTTGTCTTCCCTCAGACAGCCACGGAAAGAAAGAAAACCAAAGAACCCATTCAAAGTAAAACATCACACCACCAACACACAAACAGCAAACGAAAAACAAGCAAAAAACACAGAATGCAAAACACCAACTATATTCAGTACAACTCAGTTCAGTTCAATCTAGCGCTGTCATTCGTTAATTTCAGGTCAGCGGCATGGAGTGAGAGGGAGAGGCTGTTCGTGCACAGGCCTTCCTCTGGGAGCAGCGGGCAAGAGGCAGAGAGATAGACAGCAAAGAACACCCGCTTTCCGCTTTTGTCCTCGATGGTTTTCCTCCACGCTTTAGTCAGCGAGATCGGCGAGTAATGGAGTGGATCATGGGTTCGCACCCCGTCTCCAGAGGCCACACACTTCGTTGGAAACCTCACCAAACCCCCTCAGAGAACAGCAAAACACCACAACACTTAGTTGGCCCAAAAACACACCAACAAAAAGTAGATCACAGGCTCCAACATTAGCAGAACCACATTTGAAAGAAAAAGAAGACGTAAAAGAAGTGAAAGAAAAGTTTTGCAAACTGTCTGAAGGATGTTGCCCTTGGTCACATTGTTAACTGGTGCCATCTACCTCTGAAATGCATACATCAGGATGCTCTTCACTGACTACAGCTCTGCACTCAATACCATCATCAGCTCAAATCCAATCTATAAGCTCCAAAACCTTGGCCTCAATACCTCCCTGTGCAACTGGATTCTCAATGTCCTCACTTGCAGACCCAGTCAGTGCGGATTGACATCTCCTCCACAATCACCATCAGCACAGGACTGTGTGATTATTGACTACAGGAGGAGGAAACCAGAGGTTTACGAGCCAGTCCCTATCAGGGGATCAGAGGTGGAGAGGGTCAGAAACTTTAAATTCCTCAGTGTTTTTATTGTCGAGGACCTGTCCTGGGCCAAGCACAAAAGTGTAATTACGAAGAAAGCAAGGCAGCACCTCTACTTCCTTGGGAGTTTGCAAAAATTCAGCATGACCTCTAAAACTTTCATGAACATCTATAGATGCATGGTAGAGAGCGGTTACATCATGACCTGAGAAAGGACAAGTCAAGGGAACACGAACCAATCATAGAAACATAGAAAACCTACAGCACAATACAGGCCCTTTGGCCCACAAAGCTGTGCTGAACATGTACTTACTTTAGAAATTGTCAAGGTAAGCCATAGCCCTCTATTTTTCTAATCTCCATGTACCTTTCCCAGAGTCTCTTAAAAGACGCTATCGTATCCACCTCCACCACCGTTGCTGGCAGCCCATTCCACGCACTCACCACTCTCTGTGTAAAAAACTTACCCCTGATATCTCCCCTGTACCTACTTCCAAGCACCTTAAATCTGTGCCCTCTTGTGGTAGCCAATTCTCACAGAGGGATCAGAAGTGGTGAGAGCAATTTCAAGTTCTTGGGTGTCAATATCTCTGATGACCTAACCTGGTCACAACATATTGATGCAGTTATAACGACAGCAAGACAGTGGCATTTGTTCATGAGGAGTTTGAGGAGATTTGGTTTGTCACCTAAAACACTCGAAAACTTCTACAGATGTACCGCGGAGAGCGTTCTGACTGGCTGCATCTGGTATCAGGGTGGAGGCTACTGCACAAGATCGAATTAAATTGCAGAAACTTGTAAAATTAGTCAGCTCCATCATGAGTACTAGCCTTATAGTATCCAAGACATCCTAAGGAGTGGTGCCATAGGAAGGTAATATCCATCATTAAGGACCTCCATCACCCAGGACATGCCTCATCTCATTGTTACCATCAGGAAGGAGGCACAGAAGCCCGAAGACACACACACACACTCTGTGAACAGTATCTTCCCCTCTGTCATACGATTAACCCATGGACATTACCTCAGTACTTCTTGTATTTCTGTTTTTGCACTGCTTATTTTAACTTAGCTATTTAATAGGCATATATATATTTACTGTAATTCAGTTTTTTATCTATATTTGTCATGTACTGCATTGTACTACTGCTGCAAAGTCAACAAATTTCATGATGTATGCCGGTGATAATAAAACCTGATTTGGATTATCATTATTTTTGCTTGCTTCTTTCCGTTTTGTTGTCTTGTACGCGGTTTTTCATCCATTCCAATCAGCTGTCCAGCTCTTGGCTCCATCCCTCCCCCGCCTGTCTTCTCCTATCATTTCGGATCTCCCCCTCCCTCTCCCACTTTCAAATCTCTTACTAGCTCTTCCTTCAGTTAGTCCTGACGAAGGGTCTCGGCCCGAAACGTAGACTGGACCTCTTCCAGTAGATGCTGCCTGGCCTGCTGCGTTCACCAGCAACTTTGATGTGTGTTGCTTGTGTTCTGCCTGGCTCACTCTCAGCACTCACTTCTTGAAAGTTCACCTCACAGCTCTGGACCTGCTGTTTATGTTTCAGATTTCCAGCAGCTGCAGTTTATTAAAAAAAATTCAAGCAACATTTCATCCTGGAGAAACATCTACTCCCACGCCGATTCCTCCCGACTATTGAATTGACCAGTTTTACTGTTTGACTCTTTTTCCTCCCCTCAGGTGCAGCCAAGCTACTTGTGGTGCCATGTCAGGCTGTATGTCCTGAAGTACCACAACCCAAAACAGAGATTCTGTTTGTGCAGAGGATGGACTCGGGCTCAGTCTGTCCAGCAGTTACATTATAAAAAAAATCACCACTTCCTTAATCATACCATTCACGACCACAGAGACTAAAGCTACCAGTCCAGCTCTGCAAGCTGGAGTTCAAGCTGCTGTAGACAAGACACTTCCTACAACTGCTGGCCCAAGTTACAGGGAGTGCCCATGCCTTCTCACAAGGCACAGAATGCCAGACAAGAAGGGCTGCAAGAACTATGCAAGATATTTACACAGAGGATGAAATGGCATTAACAGTAAATATGCAGCGAAGTGGATGAATACATTTATATGCATATGCTTTTCCATGAAAAACCATTGACATTCTACATTATTTACTAGGCAGTGACGACCAGGGGAACATTGTTGGCAAGGTTCCAAGTTTTCTGCCACAGACAATGAAGGAACTCTTTTTATAACTGGTTCTGAGAAAATGCACTTTATTAGTCAATGATATGCCAACATAAAGTATTGCTGATGAAATCATGTCATTTTCAGAGTTTGACAATGACATTTGCAAGTGCTTTGTCTTTTCTGTGAACTTTGAATCAAAAATATTCTTACATTGATTGTCCACTTTTCAAGTTATTTGTCATGATCAAATCAATTTGAAAAACTGAACAATCAGCTTAAGAAGCTTCACACAAAAGACAATAACTTATTTGCAAACAATGTCAAACTCATGAAAATTACACAAATTGATCAACAATGCTTTTTATTTATATTTTCTCCACAGACAATCGTAGCTTTGAAATTTTTATATAACTGAAGCACAGACTCTGTTTTCATCCTCTTGGGTTTTAATTTTAAACTCATATTACCAAATGTGTAACTGAAAATAAATTTATTTACCATTTTCTGTTCAAATAATTATCAATAACATAAGAAATTCTGTAATGATTATAGGGTTTTTACTGTAGTACAAACTCCACCAAAGTATTCTTGGACTTTGCAACTTGGATTGCAACATTCTTGAGAACTGTAGGCAGATGAGTTGATAAGTCATTGGTTGACAATCATTTGGGACAAAGATTTAAAATAAAAGCCCAAGGCAATGCCCTCCAAGCATAAAAGAATATTCTCATTATCCCCCCCCCCATTCAATCCCTTCCTACCTATGTTCATGACACTTCTCACGCTGTGAAACTTTTCAATGATTTTAAGTTCCCTGGCCCCCACCGCTTTATTTTCACCATGGATGTCCAGCCCCTATATGCTTCCATCCCCCATCAGGAAGGTCTCAAAGCTCTCTGCTTCTTTTTGGATTCCAGACCTAATCAGTTCACCTCTACCACCACTCTGCTCCGTCTAGCGGAATTAGTCCTTACTCTTAATAATTTCTCCTTTGGCTCCTCCCACTTCCTCCAAACTAAAGGTGTAGCTATGGGCACCCATATGGGTCCCAGCTATGCCTGCCTTTTTGTTGGCTTTGTGGAACAATCTATGTTCCAAACCTATTCTGGTATCTGTCCCCCACTTTTCCTTCGCTACATCGACGACTGCATTGGCGCTGCTTCCTGCACGCATGCTGAGCTGTTGACTTCATTAACTTTGCCTCCAACTTTCACCCTGCCCTCAAGTTTACCTGGTCCATTTCCGACACCTCCCTCCCCTTTCTAGATCTTTCTGTCTCTATCTCTGGAGACAGCTTATCTACTGATGTGTACTATAAGCCTACTGACTCTCACAGCTATCTGAACTAGTCCTCTTCTCACCCTGTCTATTGCAAAAATGCCATCCCCTTCTCGCCATTCCTCCATCATATATAATAATAATAAATAATTTACATATATTTCTTTCTTTCTACCTAGGCCTCCTGTCCCATGATCCTCTCATATCCCTTTTGCCAATCACCTGTCCAGCTCTTGGCTCCATCCCTCCCCCTCCTGTCTTCTCCTATCATTTTGGATCTCTCCCTCCCCCTCCCACTTTCAAATCTCTTAACTTGCTCTTCTTTCAGTTAGTCTTGACAAAGGGTGTTGGCCCGAAACATCGACTGTACCCCTTCCTAGAGATGCTGCCTGGCCTGCTGCGTTCACCAGCAACTTTTATGTGTGTTGCTTCTCATTATCCACTAGGACTGGGGCAGATTTTCGCTGGGTGATGTCCTCCAAGGATCATTGGTAATGACACAGAAGCTACAGTATTGAGCAGTCAATGCAATGCCTTAGTGAATGTAACAACATCAATGTTTCCAGTTAGTCAAAACAAGCATGGTTTGTTTTTGAATTGCTGCAGCCTTATCAGGCGAAGGCATGACCTGCTTCTGACATTTCTCACCCACTATGGCAGCTCCTAGCTGATAGCTAACATTGAAACAAACAGCAAAGTTGCAAAAAAAAAGCTATCCAAATTCATAACACTTGCTAAGGTTGCAAGCCTACCCATGCCCCCAACTTCACAATTACAAGTCCAGTTTCAGCCGCAAGTCTACACATTTCCACACTGATGCTGGACGCTGGCTCAGGCCACAATCCATTTATCAACGGAGCTTTTAACTTACCTACTCAGAAATTAATTATTACTGGATTTGGAAAGTCACTGCAGGGAAAGACTGTTTGAGTTGAATTTAATTTTACATATTTGTGAAGGAAAACATGGTAATTAACACAAGACGGTCCCCAACAGAGGTCCCCGACCCTGTCTCCAGCTGCACACTGACTGGTGGCATTTCATTCCTCGACATCAAATGAAATCCGTCTCTCGGCAAACTAGATTCCATCAGACGTTAAAGGGAAAGATTCTCAAGTAATGTGTAATGTTTGCCAAGTAAACAGGTTCACAGTGAGTGGGTAAAAAGACCAGGTACTCAGAAGTATGATGATATTCACGCTGTGGGAAATACTCATTTTCAATTTTTAAAATTAAAAGCTTTACTTTGAGAGAATGCTAAACTTACCCCTTCATTTATTCATTACTGTTCCTGATCATCTACTTTTGAATTGAATTTATTCTAAAATTGAATCGATTTTTGATTTTTACACATTAATTTATTGTAGTACATATCTGTCAATTGCTAATATAACTATGGAACAAAATACTATAAATTAATCAATTATAAACACAAAAAGATAATGACATTGTTTGATTATAATAGCAACTACTCTGTATATACTGGTATCTGAACCATTGATATCATCCTTCAACCTAATTACTGCTTGTATCCTTACCATAGCTCAATCAACAGACAATAGACAACAGGTGCCGGAGTAGGCCATTCGGCCCTTCGAGCCAGCACCGCCATTCACCATGATCATGGCTGATCATCCACAATCAGTATCCAGTTCCTGCCTTCTCCCCATATCCCTTGACTCCGCTATCATTAAGAGCTCTATCTAACTCTTTCTTGAAAGCATCCAGAGAATTGGCCTCCACTGCCTTCTGAGGCAGAGCATTCCATAGATCCACAACTCTCTGGGTGAAAAAGTTTTTCCTCAACTCTGTTCTAAATGGCCTACCCCTTATTCTCAAATTGTGGCCTCTGGTTCTGGACGCCCCCAACACCGGGAACATGTTTCCTGCCTCTAGCGTGTCCAATCCCTTAATAATCTTATATGTTTCAATCAGATCTCCTCTCATCCTTCTAAATTCCAGTGTATACAAGCCCAGTTGCTCCAATCTTTCAACACATGACAGTCCCGCCATCCCGGGAATTAACCTCTTGAACCTCCGCTGCACTCCCTCAATAGCAAGAATGTCCTTCCTCAAATTTGGAAACCAAAACTGTACAAAATACTCCAGGTGTGGTCTCACCAGGGCCCTGTACAACTGCAGAAGGACCTCTTTGCTCCTATACTCAACTCCCCTTGTTATGAAGGCCAACATGCCATTAGCTTTCTTCACTGCCTGCTGTACCTGCCTGCTTACTTTCAGTGACAAGGACACCTAGATCTCGTTGTACTTCCCCTTTTCCTAACTTGACACCATTCAAATAGTAATCTACCTTCCTGTTCTTGCCACCAAAGTGGATAACCTCACATTTATCCAATTAAACTGCACCTGCCATACATCTGCCCACTCACCCAACCTGTCCAAGTCATCCTGCATTATCTCAACATCCTCCGCACATTTCACACTGCCACCCAGCTTTGTGTCATCTGCAAATTTGCTAATGTTACTTTTAATCCCTTCATCTAAATCATTAATGTATATTCTAAATAGCTGCAGTCCCAGCACCGAGCCTTGCGGTACCCCACTAGTCACCGCCTGCCATTCTAAAAGGGACCCGTTAATCCCAACTCTTTGTTTCCTGTCTGCCAACCAGTTTTCTATCCATGTCAGTACCCTACCCCCAATACCATCTGCTCTAATTTTGCCCACTAATCTCCTATGTGGGACCTTGTCAAAGACTTTCTGAAAGTCCAGGTACACCACAGCCACTGGCTCTCCCTTGTCCATTTTCATAGTTAAATCCTCAAAAAATTCCAGAAGATTAGTCAAGCACGATTTCCCCTTTGTAAATCCATGCTGACTCAGACCGATCCTGTTACTGCTATCCAAATGTGCCGCTATTTCATCTTTTATAATTGACTCCAGCATCTTCCCCACCACTGATGTCAGGCTAACTGGTCTATAATTCACAGCAAAGTTGCTGGTGAACGCAGCAGGCCAGGTAGCATCTCTAGGAAGAGGTACAGTCAACGTTTCAGGTCGAGACCCTTCATCAGGACTAACTGAAGGAAGAGTCAGCAACTTTGATGCGTGTTGCTTGAATTTCCAGCATCTGCAGAATTCCTGTTGTTTGGTCTATAATTCCCTGTTTTTCTCTCTCTCCTTTCTTAAAAAGTGGGATAACATTAGCTACCCTCCAGTCCTCAGGAACTGATCCTGAATCTATAGAACATTGGAAGATAATTACCAATGTGTCCATGATTTCTAGAGCCACCTCCTTAAGTACCCTGGGATGCAGACCATCAGGCCCTGGGGATTTATCAGCCTTCAGTCCCATCAGTCTATCCAACACCATTTTCTGCCTGATGTGAATCTCCTTCAGTTCATCCATTACCCTAGGTCCTCCAGCCACTATTACATCTGGGAGATTGTTTGTCTTCCCTAGTGATGACAGATCCAAAGTACCTGTTCAACTCGTCTGTCATTTCCTTGTTCCCCAAATAAATTCACCCGTTTCTGTCTTCAAGGGCCCAACTTTGGTCTTAATTTTTTTCCTCTTCACATACCTAAAGAAGCTTTTACTATCCTCCTTTATATTCAATCAATTCACATCTTCTTCCTAATCTGACCCAAATCAAAACTCTGATACCTATATCCTTAAAAACACCAAATTCCACATTCCCATCTAAACCACTTGTCAAAGGTCTGAAATTAAAATCACTCTTCCTCATATTTACATTCCACTGCCTTTCATCTCCCAGGCTCCATATCTATCAACTCCTGCTTCATACTCTTGTCTCGTCTTGAACATGCATTGTGAGCAACTGCACCCACAGCCACCTTCGGTCACAAACAGATACAGTACACTGGGACCTCACTTAATGCTCGGGATGCATTCCTGGGAGCAGCATGAAGATGGCAAGAGAAAGATCACAAAGCATCTAGGGATGTAGTGAAACAAACCGATGAAAACAAAATTAATTTTAACTCCTAAGTTAACTATTTGCCTTCAGCACTCCAGAAACATGAAGGATTATTTCTCTTCCCTCAGATGTAGCCCGCCTTGCTACACGTTCCCAGCATTCTGGTTTTATTTTATATTCAGATTTCCAGGACCTGCAGTTTGTTTTAGTTCTGATTTCCTTTCCTGAACGTGTTGAGATAGCACCACACTATGGAAAGACACACAACTACAGATCCATCACATAGCATTGCAAGGTGTAGACAGCAGTTAGCATTAAGGAGAACTATAGATCTGGGGGTGCACGGTAGCATAGTGGTTAGCACAATGCGTTACAGTACCAGCGACCTGGGTTCAATTCTCACCGCTGCCTGTAAGGAGTTTGTATGTTCTCCCCGTGGCCACGTGGGTTTCCTCCGGGTGCTCTGGTTTCCTCCCACAGTCCAAAGATGTACCGGTTGGTAGGTTAGTTGGTCCTGTTAGGTAAATTGTTCTGTGATAGGCAAGGATAAATCGGGGGATTGCTGGGCAGCGCGGCTCTAAGAGCAGGAAGGGTCTACTCCAGGCTGTATCTCAATAAAAAACAGTGATCAAAAAGATTAACAATTCTCTCTCACAGATGTTCCCTGTCCTGCTGAGCATTCCTAGCCTTTTCTGTATGCAGAAAACAATTAGGATGTGAAATCAAATTCAGCAGTTAAAGAAAATAACAGAATTGTATTTAAGAAAAAAGTAGATCAAAATATGGAGTGAACACAAGAGATTCTCTAGATGCTGGAAATCTGGAGCAACACACAAAGTACAGGAGGAACTCAGCAAGCCAGGTTACATCTATGGAGTGACTAACCAGTCCACTTTCCAGGCCGAAACCCTTTGTCAGTACTGGAAAGAAAGGGGGCAGGAGCCAGAATAAGAAGGTGGGGGGAGAAATTACCATAAGTTATAGAAATTGAAGCTCATGCATCAGGAATCAGGAAACACAAGGAAGAAAGGAACAAAAGAACAGAAGTAGGTAAAATCACATGGCCAGTTGGCCTGAATAGGGTAATGTCAGTGTAGCAATATTCAAAGACTATCCAGGGGAGCATTGTGGCTTCAGTGCAGATATCTCAATGAGATAATTTATCCTTTAATAATCCTACAATTATTGCATTGTGTGTGATTCATCTGCTGCGATTTGAAAATCTAGCCAGTAGCAGGGTATCCAATAGTCATTTAGCATCATATAATGTCGATCATTGGACTCTTCCACGATCAAGACTTTAAAACCTTAACAAGTTAACTTTCAACTATATATACACATATATAGTTGAAAGTCTTAAGACACGTAAAAAAAATCTGTAAAGCAAAGATGCTTTCAACAATTTCAGGAAAAAGTCTGGGCCCTTAATTAAAGTGGTTTACAATGTATAGATAAGAGAAACATGCTGACTGGGAAATGATGGAGTGGAAAATACGTATCACATCAGCAAAGTGCACAAGAAACAGCTCTGTGATGAAAGGAGCCAAGCTGTTGACTGGCAGCCAGATGAAGTGGCATCGTTTCTGCCCACTGAATTGATGTATCCCAAACCTAGAATGTTGTTTAACTGCAAAACCAAGGGAAAATTGGGCAGTAAAGCTGCCTTAATAATGACATTAATATTTTTGTCACTGTTGTCTCCCAGTCTCAATGATTCCAATAAATGAAGGAAAATCCGTCAGTGCTTTCTTTATTAAATCACAGGCACAGGGAAATTAGATTGCTTAAGGGACTACCTGAAGAAGATCCCAGGAAACCTTTCACCAAGGAGCGAAGCAAATTCGTAAATAAGGCAGGTATCATCTCTTAAAAAACCAAAATGGTTCAACAGCTGATACGATTGATCAACACGGTCACCAGGAGCAATTCTGCTCAGAAAGTCAGTTAGAAAGCAACCTTCCTGGCCCCATCCTAACTCCACGTTCCCTTTTTGCATCTCCCGGATGATGTGGATACAGTGAATTATGAAGTGTTTAAATATGATGCTCCAACAATCGACATTGATAGAGCAGTATTTTTATTTTATCTGTGGGTGTTTGTACGTTCTCCTTATGACTATGTGGGTTTCTTCCAGAAGCTCTGGGCTTTTCCCACTTTCCAAAAACGTGTGGGTTAGGGGTAGTAAGTTGTTGGTATGGCATCTTGGGACCGCGCAGGCTGTCCCCAGTGCATCCTCAGAGTGTGTGGGTTGTTGACACAAATAGCACATTTCACTGTGTGTTTCATCTGCAAACACAGGAATCTAATTCAAAGATCCACATGGACGCAGCGAGGTGATTCAAACAACAAGCAACACACACAAAATGCTGAAGGAACTCAGCAGGCCGGGCAGCATCCATGGAAATGAATAAACTGTCGCTGTTTCAGGCCGAGACCCTTCTTCAGGGTTGGAATGTAAGGGGAAGATACCGGAATAACATAGTGGAGGAAGGGAAAGAGGATAGTTAAAAGGTGATAAGTGAAGCTAGGTGGGCAGAAAAGATCAAGAGCTAGAGATTAGGTAATCTGTTCAGAGAGGAGAGTGGACCATAGGGGAGATAAAACCAGGAGGGGACCCAGGGGGAGGTGATAGGCAGGTGAGAAGAGGTTAGAGGCCAGAGTGGGGAATAGAAGAAGGGAGGGGAGGGGAAGGGAATCACTTTTTATTTAATCAGAAGGGAAAAAAAAATCAATATTCACGCAATCAGGTTGGAGGCTACCCAGATGGAACATAAGGTATTGCTCATCAAGGAGGCCATGGACCAACATGTCAGAACAGGAATGGGAATCTGAATTAAACCATTCAGAAACTCTGCTTTTGCCAGATGGAGCAGAGATGCTTTGACAAAGTGGTCCCCCACTTTACAACAGGTCTCACCAATGTAAGGGAGGCCGCATTGGGAGTACCGGACACAAGACGACCTCAGCAGGTTCGCAGGTGAAGTGCTGCCTCAGCTGGAAGGACTGTTGGAGGAGGTGAACGGTAGCACTTTGGCCACTTGCAGAGTTGAGTGCTGGGAGGGAGATCGGTGCTGAGGGACGGACAAGGGGATCATGGAGGGAGAGATCCCTGCGGAAATCAGAGAGAAGGGAGAGGTAAAGATATGTGTGGTGGTCAGATCTGTTTGGAGATGGCGGATAATGATGTGTTGGATGGGGTGGTGGGTAAGGACATGAGGAACTCTATCACTGTTAAGGCAGCGGGAAAGTGCACTGAGCATGGACGTTCGTGAAATGGAGGAGATGCCAGCATCAATAGTGGAGGAAGGGAAACCCTGTTCTGCAAAGGAGAGGGACGTCTCTGATGTCCTGGAAAGGAAAGCCTCACGCTGGGATCAGATGTGGCAGAGACGAAGGAACGGAGAAAAGGGAATAGCAGTTTTCCAGGAGACATGGTGGGAACAGCTATAGTCAAGATAGCTGTGGAGATCGGTAAATTTATAAAAGATGTCAGCTGGCAGTCTGTCTCCAGAGATGGAGACAGAGAGATAGGGAAGGGGAGGGAGGTGCCAAAGATAGACCAAGTGAATTTAAGGGCAGGGTTAGAGGCAAAGCTGATGAAATTGACAAGCTCAGCAGGGGTGCATGAAGCAGCATCAATTCAGCTGTCAATGTAACGGAAGGAGGCTTGGAACATGGAACTATGCAGCTAACAAAAAGGCAGACATGGCTGGGGCCCATGGCTACTCCTGGAGTTTGCAGAAAATGGGAGGAGCCAAAGAAATTGTTGAGGGTGAGGTCCAGCTCTGCCAGACAGAGGAGGGTGATGGTGGAGGGGAACAGGTTGGGTCTTTCATTGAGAAAGAAGTGGAGAGCTTTGAGACCTTCTTACTGGGGGGGGGGGGGGGTAGAAGTATATAGGGACTGGACATTCATAGTGAAAATGATGCAGTCAGGGCCAGGGAGTTGACAGTTACTGAGGAGATCAAGGGCATAAGGAGAGTTGTGGATGCAGGTGAGAAGGGATTGAACCAAGAGGGATAGCACGGAATTGAGTAATGAGTTCCCGAGTTCAGTGGGGCAGGAGCATGCGGAGACAACAGGGCTACCCAGTCAGATTTGTCAATCTTGAGTAGGAGGTAGAAGCGGGCAGTGCGGGGTCAGGGAACGATGAGTTTGGTGGCAGTGGATGGGAGTTCTTCAGAGCTGATGAGGTCAGTGACAGCTCTCTGATAGTTTGGAGTGTGGCCCTTTTCAAGAGGTAGGTATGAGCAGGTGTCTGAGAGTTGCTGCCTGGCCTCAGTAGGTAGAGGTCAGTCTACCACACTATAACAACACCCCCTTCTCAACTTCAGCACTCCTGTCCTCTGTCTGGCAAAACTAGTCCTCACCCTCATCAATTTTATAAATATCAAGTTCTCCTTCTGGTTGAAGGGCCATCCACTCTGGCTTGTTACCTCTGCTCACCTGCCTATCACTTCGCCCCCGTCCTTCCCTTTCTCCTACGGTCCACTCTCCTCCTCTGCAGCCCTCAACCTTTCCTATCCTCCAGGCCTCACCTATCACCTTCCAGCCAGCCTCCTTCCCCAACCCCCACCTTTCCCTTCCGGCATCTCCCCCCCACCCCCCTTCCCTTTCCAGTCCTGAAGAAGGGTCTCGTCTTGAAACGACTGCAGTTTATTCTCTCCATCGGCCCGCCGGGTGTTGTGCCCTGTGCTCCGGATCTCTGCACAAACCGACGGTCCTGCTGTCAGACTGGAGGCTGCGGAGACGGACTGTGAGGCGCCGCTCCTCCCACTGCCCCTGCCCCTGCCGCCGGCCAGCGCTGCCCAACGCACCTTCACCAGCCAGACGCCGGTGTTGAGCTTCACTCCGGTCAGATCCAATTCCCCCTTCTCGCTCATGGCCGCCCCGCACGCACCGTCCGGCGCCGCCAGAACGTCACTGCGCCGCGTGCGCGCCGCCGGACGGACGTCACCCTGCCGCCTGCGCGCCGCCGCACGGATGTCACACTGCCGCCTGCGCGCCGCCGCACGGATGTCACCCTACTGCGAGCGTGCCACCGGGCGGACGTCACCGTGATACGTCAGCCCCCCACCCCACCGGTCGGACGTCACTCTGCCCCGGGCTCATGGCCGGTGGGCGCTGCTCAGGTCGGGGTCGCACAGTGAGAAACACTTCACAATTCTGAACGGGCGATGTCTACAAGGAATGGAACAGAAGTGGCCGGAATCTTCTACAACATTCATCATCTAACACCCCCACCATCAAGGCCATGCTCTTTTCCCGCTTCTACCATCGGGGAGGAGGTACGGAAGCCTTAGGCCCCACACCGCCTAGTTCAGGATCAGTTATTACCCCAGACACCGTCATCAGGCCCCACACCGCCTGGTTCAGGATCAGTTATTACCCCGACAGGGTCATCAGGACCCACACTCCCTGGTTCAGGATCAGTTATTACCCCAGACACCGTCATCAGGCCCCACACCGCCTGGTTCAGGATCAGTTATTACCCCGACAGGGTCATCAGGTCCCACACTCCCTGGTTCAGGATGTGTTATTACCCCTGACACAGTCATCAGGTCCCACACTCCCTGGTTCAGGATGTGTTATTACCCCAGACACAGTCATCAGGTCCCACACTCCCTGGTTCAGGATGTGTTATTACCCCGACACAGTCATCAGGTCCCACACTCTCTGGTTCAGGATCAGTTATTACCCCTGACACAGACATCAGGTCCCACACTCCCTGGTTCAGGATCAGTTATTACCCCTGACACAGTCATCAGGTCCCACACCGCCTGGTTCAGGATCAGTTATTACCCCAGACACCGTCATCAGGTCCCACACCGCCTGGTTCAGGATCAGTTATTACCCCAGACACCGTCATCAGGCCCCACACCGCTTAGTTCAGGATCAGTTATTACCCCAGACACCGTCATCAGGCCCCACACCGCCTGGTTCAGGATCAGTTATTACCCCAGACACCGTCATCAGGCCCCACACCGCTTAGTTCAGGATCAGTTATTACCCCAGACACAGTCATCAGGTCCCACACCGCCTGGTTCAGGATCAGTTATTACCCCAACACCGTCATCAGGCCCCACACCGCCTAGTTCAGGATCAGTTATTACCCCAGACACAGTCGTCAGGTCCCACACCGCCTGGTTCAGGATCAGTTATTACCCCGACACCATCATCAGGCCCCACACCGCCTAGTTCAGGAACAGTTATTACCCCAGACACCGTCATCAGGCCCCACACCGCCTAGTTCAGGATCAGTTATTACCCCGACAGGGTCATCAGGTCCCACACTCCCTGGTTCAGGATGTGTTATTACCCCTGACACAGTCATCAGGTCCCACACTCCCTGGTTCAGGATGTGTTATTACCCCAGACACAGTCATCAGGTCCCACACTCCCTGGTTCAGGATGTGTTATTACCCCGACACAGTCATCAGGTCCCACACTCCCTGGTTCAGGATCAGTTATTACCCCTGACACAGACATCAGGTCCCACACTCCCTGGTTCAGGATCAGTTATTACCCCAGACACCGTCATCAGGTCCCACACCGCCTGGTTCAGGATCAGTTATTACCCCAGACACCGTCATCAGGCCCCACACCGCTTAGTTCAGGATCAGTTATTACCCCAGACACCGTCATCAGGCCCCACACCGCCTGGTTCAGGATCAGTTATTACCCCAGACACCGTCATCAGGCCCCACACCGCTTAGTTCAGGATCAGTTATTACCCCAGACACAGTCATCAGGTCCCACACCGCCTGGTTCAGGATCAGTTATTACCCCAACACCGTCATCAGGCCCCACACCGCCTAGTTCAGGATCAGTTATTACCCCAGACACAGTCGTCAGGTCCCACACCGCCTGGTTCAGGATCAGTTATTACCCCGACACCATCATCAGGCCCCACACCGCCTAGTTCAGGAACAGTTATTACCCCAGACACCGTCATCAGGCCCCACACCGCCTAGTTCAGGATCAGTTATTACCCCGACAGGGTCATCAGGTCCCACACTCCCTGGTTCAGGATGTGTTATTACCCCTGACACAGTCATCAGGTCCCACACTCCCTGGTTCAGGATGTGTTATTACCCCAGACACAGTCATCAGGTCCCACACTCCCTGGTTCAGGATGTGTTATTACCCCAGACACAGTCATCAGGTCACACACTCCCTGGTTCAGGATGTGTTATTACCCCGACACAGTCATCAGGTCCCACACTCCCTGGTTCAGGATCAGTTATTACCCCTGACACAGACATCAGGTCCCACACTCCCTGGTTCAGGATGAGTTATTACCCCTGACACAGTCATCAGGTCCCACACCGCCTGGTTCAGGATCAGTTATTACCCCAGACACCGTCATCAGGTCCCACACCGCCTGGTTCAGGATCAGTTATTACCCCAGACACCGTCATCAGGCCCCACACCGCTTAGTTCGGGATCAGTTATTACCCCAGACACCGTCATCAGGCCCCACACCGCCTGGTTCAGGATCAGTTATTACCCCAGACACCGTCATCAGGCCCCACACCGCTTAGTTCAGGATCAGTTATTACCCCAGACACAGTCATCAGGTCCCACACCGCCTGGTTCAGGATCAGTTATTACCCCAACACCGTCATCAGGCCCCACACCGCCTAGTTCAGGATCAGTTATTACCCCAGACACAGTCGTCAGGTCCCACACCGCCTGGTTCAGGATCAGTTATTACCCCGACACCGTCATCAGGCCCCACACCGCCTAGTTCAGGAACAGTTATTACCCCAGACACCGTCATCAGGCCCCACACCGCCTAGTTCAGGATCAGTTATTACCCCGACAGGGTCATCAGGTCCCACACTCCCTGGTTCAGGATGAGTTATTACACCGACACAGTCATCAGGTCCCACACTCCCTGGTTCAGGATCAGTTATTACACCGACACAGTCATCAGGTCCCACACTCCCTGGTTCAGGAACAGTTATTACCCCTGACACAGTCATCAGGTCCCACACTCCCTGGTTCAGGATGAGTTATTACACCGACAGGGTCATCAGGTCCCACACTCCCTGGTTCAGGATCAGTTATTACCCCCAACACAGTCATCAGGCCCCACACTCCCTGGTTCAGGATCAGTTATTACCCCAGACACAGTCATCAGGTCCCACACCGCCTGGTTCAGGATCAGTTATTACCCCCGACACAGTCATCAGGCCCCACACTCCCTGGTTCAGGAACAGTAATTACCCCCGACACAGTCATCAGGCCCCACACTCCCTGGTTCAGGATCAGTTATTACCCCAGACACAGTCATCAGGTCCCACACCGCCTGGTTCAGGATCAGTTATTACCCCGACACCGTCATCAGGTCCCACACCGCCTGGTTCAGGATCAGTTATTACCCCTGACACAGTCATCAGGCCCCACACCGCCTAGTTCAGGAACAGTTATAACCCCAGACACCGTCATCAGGCCCCACACCGCCTAGTTCAGGATCAGTTATTACCCCAGACACAGTCATCAGGTCCCACACTCCCTGGTTCAGGATCAGTTATTACCCCTGACACAGACATCAGGTCCCACACTCCCTGGTTCAGGATCAGTTATTACCCCCGACAGGGTTATCAGGTCCCACACTCCCTGGTTCAGGATCAGTTATTACCCCCGACACAGTCATCAGGTCCCACACTCCCTGGTTCAGGATGAGTTATTACCCCTGACACAGTCATCAGGTCCCACACTCCCTGGTTCAGGATCAGTTATTACCCCTGACACGGTCATCAGGTCCCACACTCCCTGGTTCAGGATCAGTTATTACCCCTGACACGGTCATCAGGTCCCACACTCCCTGGTTCAGGATCAGTTATTACCCCTGACACAGTCATCAGGTCCCACACTCCCTGGTTCAGGATCAGTTATTACCCCTGACACAGTCATCAGGTCCCACACTCCCTGGTTCAGGATCAGTTATTACCCCTGACACCGTCATCAAGTCCCACACTGCTTGGTTCAGGAACAGTTATTACCCCCGACACAGTCATCAGGCCCCACACTCCCTGGTTCAGGAGCTGTTATTACCCCAGACACAGTCATCAGGCCCCACACTCCCTGGTTCAGGAACAGTTATTACCCCAGACACAGTCATCAGGTCCCACACCGCCTGGTTCAGGAACAGTTATTACCCCGACAGGGTCATCAGGTCACACACTCCCTGGTTCAGGATCAGTTATTACCCCCGACACAGTCATCAGGTCCCACACTCCCTAGTTCAGGATAAATTACCCCCGACACAGTCGTCAGGTCCCACACTCCCTGGTTCAGGATGAGTTATTACCCCTGACACAGTCATCAGGTCCCACACTCCCTGGTTCAGGATCAGTTATTACCCCTGACACAGACATCAGGTCCCACACTCCCTGGTTCAGGATCAGTTATTACCCCAGACACAGTCATCAGGTCCCACACCGCCTGGTTCAGGATCAGTTATTACCCCCGACACAGTCATCAGGCCCCACACTCCCTGGTTCAGGAACAGTAATTACCCCCGACACAGTCATCAGGCCCCACACTCCCTGGTTCAGGATCAGTTATTACCCCAGACACAGTCATCAGGTCCCACACCGCCTGGTTCAGGATCAGTTATTACCCCGACACCGTCATCAGGTCCCACACCGCCTGGTTCAGGATCAGTTATTACCCCTGACACAGTCATCAGGCCCCACACCGCCTAGTTCAGGAACAGTTATTACCCCAGACACCGTCATCAGGCCCCACACCGCCTAGTTCAGGATCAGTTATTACCCCAGACACAGTCATCAGGTCCCACACTCCCTGGTTCAGGATCAGTTATTACCCCTGACACAGACATCAGGTCCCACACTCCCTGGTTCAGGATCAGTTATTACCCCCGACAGGGTTATCAGGTCCCACACTCCCTGGTTCAGGATCAGTTATTACCCCCGACACAGTCATCAGGTCCCACACTCCCTGGTTCAGGATGAGTTATTACCCCCGACACAGTCATCAGGTCCCACACTCCCTGGTTCAGGATCAGTTATTACACCGACACAGTCATCAGGTCCCACACTCCCTGGTTCAGGATCAGTTATTACCCCTGACACAGACATCAGGTCCCACACTCCCTGGTTCAGGATCAGTTATTACCCCAGACACAGTCATCAGGTCCCACACTCCCTGGTTCAGGATCAGTTATTACCCCTGACACAGACATCAGGTCCCACACTCCCTGGTTCAGGATCAGTTATTACCCCCGACAGGGTTATCAGGTCCCACACTCCCTGGTTCAGGATGAGTTATTACACCGACACAGTCATCAGGTCCCACACTCCCTGGTTCAGGATCAGTTATTACCCTTGACACAGTCATCAGGTCCCACACTCCCTGGTTCAGGATCAGTTATTACCCCTGACACAGTCATCAGGTCCCACACTCCCTGGTTCAGGATCAGTTATTACCCCTGACACAGTCATCAAGTCCCACACTGCTTGGTTCAGGAACAGTTATTACCCCCGACAGAGTCATCAGGCCCCACACTCCCTGGTTCAGGATCAATTACCCCCGACACAGTCATCAGGTCCCACACTCCCTGGTTCAGGAACAGTAATTACCCTTGACACAGTCATCAGGCCCCACACTCCCTGGTTCAGGAGCTGTTATTACCCCAGACACAGTCATCAGGCCCCACACTCCCTGGTTCAGGAACAGTTATTACCCCAGACCCAGTCATCAGGTCCCACACCGCCTGGTTCAGGAACAGTTATTACCCCAGACACAGTCATCAGGCCCCACACTCCCTGGTTCAGGAGCTGTTATTACCCCCGACACAGTCATCAGGTCCCACACTCCCTGGTTCAGGATGAGTTATTACCCCTGACACAGTCATCAGGTCCCACACTCCCTGGTTCAGGATGAGTTATTACCCCGACAGGGTCATCAGGTCACACACTCCCTGGTTCAGGATCAGTTATTACCCCCGACACAGTCATCAGGTCACACACTCCCTGGTTCAGGATAAATTACCCCCGACACAGTCGTCAGGTCCCACACCGCCTGGTTCAGGAACAGTTATTACCCCGACAGGGTCATCAGGTCACACACTCCCTGGTTCAGGATCAGTTATTACCCCAGACACAGTCATCAGGTCCCACACCGCCTGGTTCAGGATCAGTTATTACCCCCGACACAGTCATCAGGCCCCACACTCCCTGGTTCAGGAACAGTAATTACCCCCGACACAGTCATCAGGCCCCACACTCCCTGGTTCAGGATCAGTTATTACCCCAGACACAGTCATCAGGTCCCACACCGCCTGGTTCAGGATCAGTTATTACCCCGACACCGTCATCAGGTCCCACACCGCCTGGTTCAGGATCAGTTATTACCCCTGACACAGTCATCAGGCCCCACACCGCCTAGTTCAGGAACAGTTATTACCCCAGACACCGTCATCAGGCCCCACACCGCCTAGTTCAGGATCAGTTATTACCCCAGACACAGTCATCAGGTCCCACACTCCCTGGTTCAGGATCAGTTATTACCCCTGACACAGACATCAGGTCCCACACTCCCTGGTTCAGGATCAGTTATTACCCCCGACAGGGTTATCAGGTCCCACACTCCCTGGTTCAGGATCAGTTATTACCCCCGACACAGTCATCAGGTCCCACACTCCCTGGTTCAGGATAAATTACCCCCGACACAGTCGTCAGGTCCCACACCGCCTGGTTCAGGAACAGTTATTACCCCGACAGGGTCATCAGGTCCCACACTCCCTGGTTCAGGATCAGTTATTACCCCAGACACAGTCATCAGGTCCCACACTCCCTGGTTCAGGATCAGTTATTACCCCCGACAGGGTTATCAGGTCCCACACTCCCTGGTTCAGGATCAGTTATTACCCCTGACACAGACATCAGGTCCCACACTCCCTGGTTCAGGAACAGTAATTACCCTTGACACAGTCATCAGGCCCCACACTCCCTGGTTCAGGAGCTGTTATTACCCCAGACACAGTCATCAGGCCCCACACTCCCTGGTTCAGGAACAGTTATTACCCCAGACACAGTCATCAGGTCCCACACCGCCTGGTTCAGGAACAGTTATTACCCCAGACACAGTCATCAGGCCCCACACTCCCTGGTTCAGGAGCTGTTATTACCCCCGACACAGTCATCAGGTCCCACACTCCCTGGTTCAGGATGAGTTATTACCCCTGACACAGTCATCAGGTCCCACACTCCCTGGTTCAGGATGAGTTATTACCCCGACAGGGTCATCAGGTCACACACTCCCTGGTTCAGGATCAGTTATTACCCCCGACACAGTCATCAGGTCCCACACTCCCTGGTTCAGGATAAATTACCCCCGACACAGTCGTCAGGTCCCACACCGCCTGGTTCAGGAACAGTTATTACCCCGACAGGGTCATCAGGTCACACACTCCCTGGTTCAGGATCAGTTATTACCCCAGACACAGTCATCAGGTCCCACACTCCTTGGTTCAGGATCAGTTATTACCCCGACACCGTCATCAGGCCCCACACTCCCTGGTTCAGGAGCTGTTATTACCCCCGACACAGTCATCAGGTCCCACACTCCCTGGTTCAGGATGAGTTATTACCCCTGACACAGTCATCAGGCCCCACACTCCCTGGTTCAGGATCAGTTATTACCCCAGACACAGTCATCAGGTCCCACACCGCCTGGTTCAGGATCAGTTATTACCCCGACACCGTCATCAGGTCCCACACCGCCTGGTTCAGGATCAGTTATTACCCCTGACACAGTCATCAGGCCCCACACCGCCTAGTTCAGGAACAGTTATTACCCCAGACACCGTCATCAGGCCCCACACCGCCTAGTTCAGGATCAGTTATTACCCCAGACACAGTCATCAGGTCCCACACTCCCTGGTTCAGGATCAGTTATTACCCCTGACACAGACATCAGGTCCCACACTCCCTGGTTCAGGATCAGTTATTACCCCCGACAGGGTTATCAGGTCCCACACTCCCTGGTTCAGGATCAGTTATTACCCCCGACACAGTCATCAGGTCCCACACTCCCTGGTTCAGGATGAGTTATTACCCCCGACACAGTCATCAGGTCCCACACTCCCTGGTTCAGGATCAGTTATTACACCGACACAGTCATCAGGTCCCACACTCCCTGGTTCAGGATCAGTTATTACCCCTGACACAGACATCAGGTCGCACACTCCCTGGTTCAGGATCAGTTATTACCCCCGACAGGGTTATCAGGTCCCACACTCCCTGGTTCAGGATCAGTTATTACCCCTGACACAGTCATCAGGTCCCACACTCCCTGGTTCAGGATGAGTTATTACCCCGACAGGGTCATCAGGTCACACACTCCCTGGTTCAGGATCAGTTATTACCCCCGACACAGTCATCAGGTCCCACACTCCCTGGTTCAGGATAAATTACCCCCGACACAGTCGTCAGGTCCCACACCGCCTGGTTCAGGAACAGTTATTACCCCGACAGGGTCATCAGGTCACACACTCCCTGGTTCAGGATCAGTTATTACCCCAGACACAGTCATCAGGTCCCACACTCCTTGGTTCAGGATCAGTTATTACCCCGACACCGTCATCAGGCCCCACACTCCCTGGTTCAGGAGCTGTTATTACCCCCGACACAGTCATCAGGTCCCACACTCCCTGGTTCAGGATGAGTTATTACCCCTGACACAGTCATCAGGTCCCACACCGCCTGGTTCAGGAACAGTTATTACCCCGACAGGGTCATCAGGTCACACACTCCCTGGTTCAGGATCAGTTATTACCCCAGACACAGTCATCAGGTCCCACACCGCCTGGTTCAGGAACAGTTATTACCCCGACAGGGTCATCAGGTCCCACACTCCTTGGTTCAGGATCAGTTATTACCCCTGACACAGACATCAGGTCCCACACTCCCTGGTTCAGGATCAGTTATTACCCCTGACACAGTCATCAGGTCCCACACTCCCTGGTTCAGGATGAGTTATTACCCCAGACACCGTCATCAGGTCCCACACCGCCTGGTTCAGGATCAGTTATTACCCCAGACACAGACATCAGGTCCCACACTCCCTGGTTCAGGATTAGTTATTACCCCAGACACAGTCATCAGGTCCCACACCGCCTAGTTCAGGAACAGTTATTACCCCGACAGGGTCATCAGGTCACACACTCCCTGGTTCAGAATCAGTTATTACCCCCGACAGGGTTATCAGGTCCCACACTCCCTGGTTCAGGATCAGTTATTACCCCTGACACGGTCATCAGGTCCCACACTCACTGGTTCAGGATCAGTTATTACCCCCGACACAGTCATCAGGTCCCACACCGCCTGGTTCAGGATCAGTTATTACCCCAGACACAGTCATCAGGTCCCACACCGCCTGGTTCAGGATCAGTTATTACACCGACACAGTCATCAGGTCCCACACTCACTGGTTCAGGATCAGTTATTACCCCCGACACAGTCATCAGGTCCCACACCGCCTGGTTCAGGATCAGTTATTACACCGACACAGTCATCAGGTCCCACACTCCCTGGTTCAGGAACAGTTATTACCCCAGACACAGACATCAGGTCCCACACTCCCTGGTTCAGGATCAGTTATTACCCCTGACACGGTCATCAGGTCCCACACTCCCTGGTTCAGGATCAGTTATTACCCCTGACACAGTCATCAGGTCCCACACTCCCTGGTTCAGGATCAGTTATTACCCCTGACACAGTCATCAGGTCCCACACTCCCTGGTTCAGGATCAGTTATTACCCCTGACACAGTCATCAGGTCCCACACTCCCTGGTTCAGGATCAGTTATTACCCCTGACACCGTCATCAAGTCCCACACTGCTTGGTTCAGGAACAGTTATTACCCCCGACACAGTCATCAGGCCCCACACTCCCTGGTTCAGGATCAATTACCCCCGACACAGTCATCAGGTCCCACACTCCCTGGTTCAGGAACAGTAATTACCCTTGACACAGTCATCAGGCCCCACACTCCCTGGTTCAGGAGCTGTTATTACCCCAGACACAGTCATCAGGCCCCACACTCCCTGGTTCAGGAACAGTTATTACCCCAGACACAGTCATCAGGTCCCACACCGCCTGGTTCAGGAACAGTTATTACCCCGACAGGGTCATCAGGTCACACACTCCCTGGTTCAGGATCAATTACCCCCGACACAGTCATCAGGCCCCACACTCCCTGGTTCAGGAGCTGTTATTACCCCCGACACAGTCATCAGGTCCCACACCCCCTGGTTCAGGATGAGTTATTACCCCTGACACAGTCATCAGGTCCCACACTCCCTGGTTCAGGAACAGTTATTACCCTTGACACAGTCATCAGGTCCCACACTCCCTGGTTCAGGATGAGTTATTACCCCTGACACAGTCATCAGGTCCCACACTCCCTGGTTCAGGATGAGTTATTACCCCCGACACAGTCATTAGGTCCCACACTCCCTGGTTCAGGATGAGTTATTACCCCCGACACAGTCACCAGGTCCCACACTCCCTGGTTCAGGATCAGATATTACCCCGACACCGTCATCAGGTCCCACACTCCCTGGTTCAGGATGAGTTATTACCCCCGACACAGTCACCAGGTCCCACACTCCCTGGTTCAGGATCAGTTATTACCCTTGACACAGTCAACAGGCCCCACACTGCCTGGTTCAGGAAAAGTTTTTTCTATTTTTAAATTTTTTTTATTAATTATTATTGAAAATCAACAACAAAGAAAAATACATCAAAGATAATCAAGACAACATATCCATACGTAGAATAAGAGTTAAACTATTAACCAAACTAAACAGTATATCAATAATAATTTTTAAAAAATGTTAAAGCTATTTTTTTTTGGAAGAAAGAAAGAGGGAAAAAGCAACCCCTACTAACTAAAACAAAAAAAAACCCCAATAACATAAATAAACCCATTTGGAGCACAAACCCGGAGCCATACGCCATACAAACTTCCATAAAAAAAAGACACCAATCTGCCAACCAAATCCATTTACCTAAGAATCAGAAAAGGACCATCTTAGTTAACTCAAATCAAATGATAATAATGGGCAAAAGAACCCCACCTTTTCTCGAAGTCAAATCTTGGATCAAAAGTTCAACTTGTAATTTTTTCCAAACAGAGACATAACATCACCTGAGAGAACCATTGTATCAAAGTGGGAGCAGAGGCATCTTGCCATTTTAATAAAATAGCCCTTCTAGCCAATAATGTGACAAATACAAATACGTGTTGGTCTGATATAGAAATACCATGAATATATTGAGGAATTATACCAAACAAAACTGTCAATTTATTAGGTTGTAAATTGATTTTTAAAGCTTTAGAAATTGTAGAAAAAATAGGTTTCCAAAACTGTTTCAATACAGAACACGACCAAAACATATGTGTCAATGTAGCTATCTCAGTTTTACATCTATCACACTACTATTTACATTAGGAAATATTTTAGACAATCTCTCCTTTGTCAAATAATAACGATGTACAATTTTAATTTGAATTAGAGAATGACTGGCACAAATCGAAGAAGAGTTGACCAGCTTCAAAATTCGCAACCAATCTTCTGTTATCAAGTCATGTTAAGCTCTCTTTCCCAATCTTGTTTAATCTTAAGTAAAGGATAGTTATCCTGTTGTAATAGTAAATTATAAATTTTCCCAACGAAACCTTTCACTAAAGGGTTCATTTTTAAAATAATGTCTAACAAATCAGAATCTTGTATCTATGGAAAATTACTTAAATATTCTTGTAAGAAATGTCTGACCTGAAGATATTGCAAAAAATGTGAATATGAGAGAGAGTATTTAGTTACTAATTTCTCAAAGGACATCAATCGGCCTTCTTGAAACAAATTCATAAAGGAAAAAATTTCTTTATTCCTCCAAAGAGAAACAGTAGGATCACTAAGTGAAGGTTTAAATAAATAGTTTTGATAAATTGAACTCAAATGGTTAAATTATTTAAGATTAAATAATTTAATGGTACCAGATTCGTAATGACTGCTTAATCATAGGGTTTTTATTTAGAATAGAAATTTTGGCTAATTGTACAGGTAAAGGAGCTCCTAATAACGAAGTTAAATAAAATTTCCTTTATTCAGGAACATTTCCTGTGTCAGGAACAGTTATTACCCCCGACACAGTCAACAGGCCCCTCACTGCCTGGTTCAGGAAAAGTTATTACCCCCGACACAGTCATCAGCATCTGGGAGGGGGATTAGTGTGGGGGGGACAAATGGATGAAGGAATCACAGAGGGAGTAATCCCTGCGGACATCAGAGAGAAGGGGGAGGTAAAGATGTGTTCATAGGTAGGACCCCTTTGGAAATGGAGGGAAGTTCAGGATCATGATGTGTTGGATGCGGACGCTCATGGGGTGATATGTGAGGGCAAGAGGAACTCTATCACTGTTAAGGCTGCAGGAAGGTGGGTTCTGAGTCTACTGAACTTCTTGCTGACAAGAGATCTGGGGATAAATTCCTTGTGTATATTTAAAGCTGAGAACATGATTTATAAAGAATCTGTAGATCAATTCCCAAGAGCGGCCCTGAGCTTCTGTCAATTCTCCATCCCAATTCCCCTTCAAAACCTTTGTCATTAACCTTCAACAATGCTCCAAGTTCCCCAACAAAAGCTCAAGAAAGAGCACCTTGCTTCTGGGCAAGTTGCACCCCTTGGGAGTTAACACTGACTTTACCAATTGTAGGTAATATCTTGGATAAACTCCTCTCAAGCTTCCAGCCGGGTACAGGTATCGATTATAACTGATGTTTCAAAGACGAACTCTGACATCTTCATCAGGGATAATATCTGGGCATGTCTAATCCAGTGGTATTTATACCTCCGCCATCTATCCCTTCTGATTGGTTACTCCTCATCCAATCAGGTTTCCACTCTCCTACTTTGTTTACAATCGAATTCTAATTCTTACTTGGAGCGAGACCTTCATTTTTGTTAAAATTCTTTTCCTCTAATTTTACTTCAATGGCTTTCTTCACCAGGCGACCCAAAAGCCATTGGTGTAGCACAGTAGTTTTGTGCCGTCAAAGTCAATCCTATGTGGAAGACACTATCAGTGTGCTGGAGATCCATAAGAGTCTGGGAGGAGTGAGTGTCATTGCCATTACAAAGGAAAATGCTAGGCAAACCCAAAGGTCATAAGGTGGATGAGTTGAAAGACCTACATCCCAGAGTCCTGAGAAAGATTGCTGAACAGATGACAGATGCACTGGTCATGATCTTTCAAGAATCACATGATTTTGGCATGGAAGATTGCAAATGTTACTCTACTCTTTAAGGAGGGAGGAAGGCAAAAGAAAGGAAATTATAGGCCAGTTAGCCTAACCTCAGTGGTTGGGAAAGTGTTGGAGGCCATCATTAAGGATGAGGTTTCAAGTTACTTGGAGACTGATGATAAAATAAGTCAAAGTCAGCGTTGTTTCTGTAAAGGGAAATCTTGCCTGACAAATCTGTTGAGTTCTTTGAGAACGGAACAAACAGAGTGGACAAAGGAGAGCAGTGCATGTCATTTACTTGGATTTTCAGAAGGCAGTTGATAAGATGCCACAGGAGGATGTTTAACAAGATAAAATCCTATGATGTTCCAGGAAAGATACTTGCATGGATAGAGGAATGGCTGATAGGCATGAGGCAGTGAGTGGGAATAAAGGCAGCCTTTTCTGGTTGGCTGCCAGTGACTAGTGGTGTTCCTCAGGGGTCAGTATTGGGACCACTGCTTTTCACATTGTTTGTTAATGATTTGGATAATGGAATTGATGGCTTTGTGGATAAGATAGGTGGAGGGGTAGGTGGTACTGAGGAAGCAATGTGATTGCAGCAGGACTTAGACAGATTGGAAGAATGGGCAAAAAGTGGCAGATGGAATACAGTGTTGGGAAATGTACTTCATACTTTATACTTTATTGTTGCCAAACAATTGATACTAGAACGTACAATCATCATAGTGATATTTGATTCTGTGCTTCCCACTCCCTGGATTACAAATCGATAGTAAATATTAAAATTTTAAATTATAAATCATAAATAGAAAATAGAAAAATGGAAAGTAAAGTAGTGCAAAAAATAACAAGACGCAGGTCCGGATATTTGTACGATAATGCATTTTGATAAAAGCAACAACAGTGTGGACTATTATCTAAATAGGGAGAAGGTTCAAACATCAGAAGTGCAGAAGGACGTAGAGGGTCTTGTGCAAGACTCCCAGAATGCTAATTTACAAGTTGAGTCTATAGTAAAGAAGGCAAATGCAATGTTGGCATTTATTTCAAGAGGAATAGAATATAAAAGCAGGGAGTTAATGCTAAGGCTTTAGAAGGCACTAGTCAGGCTGCACTTGGAGTATTGTCAACAGATTTGGGTCCTATATCTCAGAAAGGATGTGTTGTCATTGGAGAGAGTCCAGAAGAGGTTCAGAAGTATGATTCCAGGAATGAAGGGGTTAACATATGAGGAGTGTTTGGCAGCTTTGGGCCTGTACTCACTGGAATTTAGAAGAATGCAGGGAGATCTCATTTAAATCTACCAAATGTTGAAAGGTCTAGATAGGGTGGATATGGAGAGGATGTTTTCTATGGTGAGAATATCCTGAACTAGAGGGCACAGCCTCAAAATTGAAGGGCAACCCTATAGAACAGAGGTAAGGAGCAATTCTTCTAGCCAGAGAGTGGTAAATCTGTGGAATGCTCTGCCACAGACTGCTGTGGAGGCCAGGTCCGTGGGCGTATTTAAGGTAAAAGTTGATAGTTTCCTGATTGGTCAGGGCATCAAAGGATATGGCAAGAAGGTAGGTGTATGGGGTTGAATGGGATCAGCCATGATGGAACGGCAGAACAAATTTAATGGGCTGAATGGCCTAATTCTGCTCCTATGTCTTATGGCTTTATGGGAGGCAACCATTCTACTCCATCTCCGTCGTGAACTGAATGTCTGGATGTATGCTGTTCAGATAGTCGTGGAACTGTTAGAGTGCCTGGAGTCCATGATGCCACACTGCAAAGGTGTCATTGACATATCTGAAGAAGCATTTGGGGAGCAAGGACAATGAACATAGAACCCTCTCCTCAAATGAAACCCCCATCAGGAGCTCAAGAAGCACAGGAGATGTATCCGTTTGGGTTATCCGGAGAAATCAGCAGTAGCAGAACATTACATTTGCAATGGCCATAGGATTGACTTTGATGGCACAAAACTACTATACTGCACCAATGGCTTTTGGGACCACATGGTAAAGGAAGCCATCGAAATAAAACTAGAGGAAAAGAATTTTTACAAAAGACGAAGGTCTCTCTCCAAGAACTAGAATTCAATTATAAACAACGTGGGAGAGCGGAAACCTGATTGGACGAGGACTAACCAATCAGGAGGGACGGACTTTGCTAGATATGCCTAGGCATCATCCCTGATGAAGATGGCGGAGTTTTGTCATTGAAATGTCAGTTATATTCGATACCTGTACCTGGCTGGAAGCCCAAGATGAGTTTATTGATCATATATGCTGGGAAAACACTAGATCATTTTTCAATATCTTGGATACCTTTCTCTCCAAAGGTGTAACTGCTCTTTCTCCAGCTGTTTGTTTTAATAATTATTCTTACAGTTGCAAGAAAAAGTTTGTGAACCCCTTGCAATTACCTGGTTTTCTGCATTAATTACTCATAAAATGTGGTCTGAACTTCATCTAAGTCACAATAATAGACAAACACAATCTGCCTAAACTAATGGCACACAAACAGTTGTACTTCTTCTTGTCAATGCTGAGTACACTATTTAAACAATCAGAGTCGAAGTTCAAAAATGTATGTGAATCTCTAGAGTAATGCCTTCTACAAAAGCTATTTGGGGTCAGGTGTTTCAATCAATGGGATCAGATTGGACGTGTGGGTTGTAAAGGTGCCCTGCCCTATAAAAAAAGACACACGAAGTCAGGTTACTGACAGAGCCTGCTCTTCTCAAGAAAGATCTGTCTATGTGCACCATGCCTCGATCAAAACAACTTTCAGAGGACCTTAGAAGAATTGTAGAGTTGCATGAAGCTGGAAAAGGCTACAAAAGCATTTCTAAAGCCCTGAATGTTCATCAGTCCACAGCAAGAGAAATTGTCTACAAATGGAGTAAATTCAGTACTGTTGCTGCTCTCCCTAGGAGTGGGCGTCCTGTAAAGATCACACCAACAGCAATGCTGAAGGAGGTGAAAAAGAATCCAAGGATAACAGAAGTCTTGGAAACTTGCTAAAGTCTCTGTTCGTGTGTCCACTGTAAGAAAAACACTGAGGAACAATGGTGTTCATGGGAGGACACCATGGAGGAAACCACAGCTCTCCAAAAAATACATTGCTGCATGTCTCAAGTTTGCAATGTTCCACAACGCTTCTGGGACAATGTTCTATGGACAGATGAGACAAAAATTGAACTTTATGGCAGAAATGCGCATTGCTATGTTTGGAGGGAAAAGGGCAGTGCACACCAACACTAAAACCTCAACCCAACTGTAAAGCATGGTGGAAGGAGCTTCATGGTTTAGAGCTGCTTTGCAATTGTTGAGAGAACAATGAATTCAAAATTGTATCAAGACATTTTACAGGAGAATGTCAGGGTAGTGGTCCATCACCTGAAGCTTAATAGAAGTTGGATGATCCAACAAGAATGATCTGAAACACAAGAGTAAATCAACAACTGAATGGTTTAAAAAGATGAAAATGTGTGTTTTGTAATGGACAAGTCAGAGTCCTGACCTTAACCCAACTGAGATGCTGTGGCATGACCTGAAGAGGGCTGTTCATGGAAGGCATCCCAGAAATATTGTTGAACTGGAACAGTTTTGTGGAGGTTATTGCTGCTAACGAAAACTCTAGCAGTAATTAAATACAAGGGTTCTTTTACTTTTATCAGCCTGGACTGTGAAAGATTAAATAATGTGTTCAATAAAGACAAGTATAATTGTATGTTATTAGTTTAGGCTAATTGTGTTTGTCTATTATTGTGACTTAGATGAAGATCAGACCACATTTTATAAGTAATGAATGCAGAAAACCAGGTGAAAAGGGATCTAGTGTTTTCTTGGCGTATGATGAATAAACTCTTCTCGGGCTTCCAGCTGGGTACAGGTATTGGTTTTATCCAATCGATATCTGTACCCGGCTGGAAGCCCGAGAAGAGTTTATTCAGAAAACCAGGTAATTGCAAAGGGTTCACTAACTTTTTCTTGCAACTGTACCTTGATGTCTTTGGTATCTCTTCTTCTATTTCCCACTCTGGCCTCTTACCTCTTCTCACCTGCCTATCACCTTGCCCTGGGTCCCCTCCACCTTTCCTTTCTCCTCTGGTCCACTCTCCTCTCCAATCCACCAGCATTTTGTGTGTTGCTTTGGATTTCCAGCGTCTGCAGAATTTCTCATGTTTACCCTTTATAGTTCACCAAGCACTTTTTGTTTCAGTATCTTTCATTCCAAGATATCTCTCAGTCTTCAAATTTCCAGTGAATCGAATCCCAATCTGCTTAATTTTTCTCTGTGAAACAACCTCTCCTTATCTGAGATCATCCCCATTGAACCTTCTCTGAACCGTTTCCAATAAAATAGAATCTTCCTTAAAGCAGCCAACTCACTTAACCTGTCAATATCTCTCTGTACATTGTTTCCATCTTCCCCGCCTACTTTTGTGACATCACCAAAGCTAGCTACTGGACATTTATTTCCTTTCTCTAAGTCATTGACAAATTGTAGCTAGTTGCTGTCCAGCACACATCTCTGTGCTACCCCAATAGTGACAGACTGCCATTTTTTAAAATATTCCTTTTATTCTGGCATCTTCCCCCTTCCTTTTCAGTCCTGAAAAAAGTGTCTCAGCCTGAAACGTCGACTATTTATTCATTTCCATAGATGCTGCCTGACCTGCTGAATTCTTCCAGCATTTTGTGACTTTGCTTTCCTGAGGCATCTTGTCAGATGGCTTCAGGAAGTCCAAATACATCCACTGGTTCCCCTCCATTGAGGCTTGCACAAAAAAGTTCTCATACATTTGACATTCGCATTTCATCAATAACCAGAAAATAACATAAACATCATGGCTGCAAGAGGTCATCGGAATACCTGGACAAGAGAATGTAACAACAAACAAACAGCTAGAGTGACTCAGCCAGTTGAGCAGGTTCTGTTTCCCATCAAAACCCAGGGCTGAATGTGCAACTTCACATAAATCCAATCCAACTCATCTCTTCAAGGCATCCTTATTCTTATTTCCTACATTCTATTGCTAGTAAAAGTTCCTTAATCATTCTAGACTCATTTCCTTTGCACATCCGAAAAATGTCCAAGTTCTATAGATGTGCAACAGAGAGTATCCTAACTGGTTGCATCACCACCTGACACGGAAACATCAATGCCCAGGAGTAGGATAGGCTAGAGAGAGTGGTGGATACAATCCAGTCCGTCACAGGTGAAGCCCTCCCTACCACTGAGTATGATGACATGGAGTACTGCTGCAAGGAAGCAGTATTCATCAAAGGCCCCCACATCCAGGCCATGTGCTCTTTTCACTACTACCATCCGGCAGGAGGTACAGAAACCTTAGGTCCCACACTACCTGTTTCAGGAACAGTTATTAGCCTACACAATCATCAGGCCCTTGAACTGGCATGGATAACTTCGTTTGTGACTACTCTGAACTGATTCTACGACCTGGAGTCACTTTTAAGGACCCTTTAGAACTCACGTTCTCAATATTATTTCTATATGCACAGCTTGTCTCTGCACATTTTCTTTGTATGTTTATGTATATATTTTCATAAAATTCTGTTGTATTTTTTAATCCGTAAATGCCTGCAAGAAAATGAATCTCAAGGTAGTATATAGTAACAGATCTGTTATTATTTTGAACTTATTTTGAATGGATTTGTTAGGCTGGAGAGACCATAGCAGATAAAAAAAAGTGTAATCACTGATTATCAAACATGAATAAAAATCAGTTTACTTTTATTTTAATTAATTAAAATTATTAAACAAAGAACATTTTATTACAAGAGATCTGCCACTCATACATGCCAGTTTGAACCAATATGCCAAACAAAAAATATCACAACAGAATTAAACTATGGACCGATGGTAGTTGATCTAAATCTGCAATTTGCTGCTAATATTATTTTTACAGAAACATGTTGCTTTTTCCATGTGAAAACCTGGAGTTTAGCTCCTTAGACTTCTTGATTAAAGCATTCTTCTGGGCCTCATCGAACCGGTGAACCTGGAGGTCCTGGTCGCGGTCAAATGGCCGCCGCTCCTGCGGTCTGTTCTTCTCAGCTTCTGCTTTTCTTTTCAGTTTCCTGCTGTGCATGTCCAGAAGGGACTCCGATCGTGTGGATTTCTTGAAACAACAATAAAAGCAAAGTTTGTTGTCATTTCTGCCATGAACGGGATATTTCAGCCGTTGTGCCCTGGTCAATTGCAAATGAGATACACTCGTATGTTCACATATATTGTACTGATGGTGCTCCAGCCATCACATTGTGCCTGCTAACATCTAAGCGAATCAAAGGCTTTGGTCGCATGAATTGTGCATCCCGTAATCCAAATCAATCCCAAGTATTTACAGTTCAGACTGGCTGAATACCAAATTTGAAATAGCAGTCAGTATGGACCTGCATGGACATCCAAGGACCCTGCGCAGTATAATGAAACCTCCTTATTTCTGAACTCCAACCCCTTTGCAATAAAGGCCAGTGTGCCATTTGCCTAAACAAACTACTTGCAGCACCTACTGGCTACCTTCCTGTATTCCATCACAGCAATACCTCAATCTCTCAACTTCACTCATTTGCAGTCTTTTTTCCAGTTGGATAATAACCTGCCATTTGATTACTTTTCCTGACCTCACATTTTTTCACATTAGACTCCATTTGCTAAGTTTCCATCCACTCAATTCATCTGTATGCAATTGCATCACAGCCTGTCCTTCCTATGTCATTGGCAAACTTAGACACTTTACATTCAATCTCCTCCTTCAGGTTACTAACATAAATCGTAAATAACTGAGGCCACTCCACTGTTTGCATACATCCTACCTAAAACTGTGTGTTCTATGTGATAACCAATCTTCAATCCATGCTAACATACTTCCACCATTATTACAAACTTTTAATTCATGCACCAATCTTTTAAATGGCACCTTGTCAAACGTCTAAAAAAAATCCATAAGGAGAGAAACAGTGAAGCAACTAATAACATAAAAGCCGATACCAAAATTTTTTTCAGAGGAATAAAGAGCAAAATGCAAGGGTGGATATTGGACCGCTGGAAAATGACACTAGAGAGGTAGTAATGGGGGAGAAGGAAATGGTAGATGAACTAAGTAAGTATATTGCATGTCTTCACTGTGGAAAACACAAGCAGTGTGCCAAAAATTCAAGAGCATCAGGGGGCAGAAGTGAGTGTAGTTGCTCTTACTAAAAAGAAGGTGCTCGGGAAGCTGAAGGATCTGAAGGTAGATATATCATCTGGACCAGATGGTCTACACCCCAGGGTTCTGAAAGAGGTGGCTGAGGAGATTGTGGAGGCATCAGTAATGATCTTTCAAGAATCACTAGATTCTGGAATGGTTCCAGAGAACTGGAAAATTGTAAATGTCACTCCACTCTTTAAGAAGGGAGGGAGCAAATTATAGGCCAGTTAGCCTGACTTCAGTGGTTGGAAAAATGTTGGAGTGTATTATTAAGGATGAGTTTTCAGGCTACTTGAAGATGTATGATAAAATAGGTCCAAGTCAGCATGGCTTCCTAAAGGGGAAATCTTTCCTTTTGGAAATAACAGGCAGGCTAGACAAAGGAGAATCGGTGGATGTTGTGCACCTGGACTTTCAGAAGGCCTTTGATAAGGTGCCGTACACGAGGCTGCTTAACAAGACCAGAGTCATGGTATTACAGGAAAGGTACTAGCATGGATAGAAGATTGGCTGATTGGCAGGAGGCAAAGAGTGGGAATAAAGAGGGCCTTTTCTGGTTGGCTGACCGTGACAAGTGGTGTTCTACATGGGTCAGTGTATTGGGACCAATCCTTCTCATGTTATACGATAACAGTCTGGATGATGGAATTGATGGCTTTGTGGCCAAGTTTGCAGATGATACAAAAATAGGTGGAGGGGCTGGTAGTTGAGGAAGCAAGCAGTCTACAAAAGGACTTAGACAGATTAAGATAATGTGCAGAGAAGTGGCAGATGGAATATAGTGTAGGGAATTGTATGGTCATGCACTTCGGTAGAAGGAATAAAACCATAGACTATTTTCTAAACAGGGAAAAAAATTCAAAAATCAGAGGTGCAATGGGTCTTGACAGTCCTCATGCAGAATTCCCTAAAGTTTAACTTGCAGTATGAGTCAGAGGTAAGGAAGGCAAATGGAATGTTAGCATTAACTTTGAGAGAACTGGAACATAATAGGCTTTATAATGTAATGGTCAGACCATATATGGAGTATTTTGAGCAGTTTTGGACCTCTTATCAAAGAAAAGATGTGCTAGCATTTGTAATGTTCCAGAGGAGGTTTACAAGAATGATTCCAGGAATGAAAAGATTAACATATGAGGAGCATTTGATTACACTGGGCTTGTACTCGCTGGAGTTTAGAAGAATGGGGGTAACCTCACTGCAACCTATTGAATATTGAAAAGCCTAGATAAGAGTGGAAGTGGAAAGGATGTTTCCTATAGTGGTGTCTAGGACCAGAGTGCAGAGCCTCAGAGTAGACAGGCATCCATTTACAACAGAGATGAGAAGGAATTTCTTTAGCCAGAGAGTGGTGAACTGTGAAATTCATTGCCATGGATGGACGTGGAGGCTAAGTCATTGGGTATATTTAAAGAGGAGGTTGATAGGTTCTTGATTATTTAGAGCGTGAAAGGTTCAGGGGAGAATAAGCTGACAGGGATAGTAAATCAGCCATGATAGAATGGCGGAGCAGACTCGATGAGCCAAGTGGCCTAATTCTGCTCCTCTGCTTTATGGTCTTTTATTTGTCCAAATACACCACATTTACTGGTTCCCCTTTACCTGCTCTGCTTGTTACATCTTCAGAAATACTCGTTATTTGTCAAACATCATTTGCCTTTCAAAAAACAATACTGGCTTGGTTTAATTAGACTGAACTTTTCTAAATCATTTGCTATTTATTCTTTGATTACTGTTTCTGGCAGCTCGCCAACAACTGATGTTAAACCAACTAACACAGTTTCTCGCATTTTGTCTTTCTCTCTTCTTGAAAGTGACATAGTGACAGCTGGTGTTTTCCATTCTATTGGTACTAACCCAGAGTTCAATGTGGTTTGACAACCTTCAACCAAAAAGTCCATCATCTCTGTAGCCAATTCTTTTAAGATACTGGGTGCAGACCGTTGTGTTCTGGTGACTTGTTTACCTTTAGTCATAAGTTTTTCCTAACACCTATCTTGTGATTGAGAATGTTGTTAACACATCTATTGTCAAAAGCAGTTTTGTGCAGAAGTAAATAGTTGTGTGGGAGTCATAGTTGAAAAGAGGATGCCACTGGTATTCTTGCTTTGTTTGGGGATTTAAAGGAAGTTGCTCACATTATATAATGCCACCTCCATGTTCAGTCGTTTATCCCTTTCAGAGACACAGGCCTGTTCAGGATCTTTCCCAGAGGACACTTTTGCTTCTAACATTTCCTGTGAAATGAAACAAAATACAGTTAACAAGGCAGAAGTTCCTCAGAAGAAGCAATGAAAACAGACACCAAGAAGTCACCACCAAGTCAGAATTGTATTCTGGGAAAGATACCTTGAAATAGTAACACAAATGTCAGCCAGAATGGAGAATATAAGGAACTTTTCTTACCAATTGCCTGTGTAATGAAGGAAATTGCTAATGATTTTGCAATTTATATTTATACCTCTTTTAATGTACTTTGCTGGAAAAATAATCCTGCTTTGATTGGGAAATATTGGTGTGGATTCTCTTGCTAGGCCTGTTTTCCAAGTATGAAGAGATTCTGCAGAGTAATTAGACTATTTGCTGCAGTCTATCCAATTCAGAGCCACTCTTCTCTTTGTACTGAAAGAACGAGTTGCTGTATGAGCCCAGCAGTGTATCTGAGATGCAATTGTGGCTATATACCAGTTTGACATGACATGCTGTGGATCTTTTCAGACAACAAACCAGATGCTCTCCTGGTGAATTAATACATGTCATCACACAAGAAACAGTCTTAAATTTGACTAAATCTAATCAGCATCTGTAAATGGAGAAGACAGGAGATTCAAGATCCAAATTGGAACAATGTTGTTAAAGGTTCATTATTCACTACGTAGCATAATAATATCCTTGCTCTGATTGAATGTGGAGAACTCCTGTTCTCCAAAAATACTGTTTTATAGTTTAAATGGCCATGGGATTCACAGAATTATGAAATGATACAGCACTACAGCATTCATTTCAGTCAATTATACCATGCTAATACTTTGGGTAAAACAATCCAATAATTCCCATTCACTTACTCTTTCTCCACAGTACTTTTGAATTCTTATGTTTTAAAAGTTGCTACTGAAAGCTGCTTTATCTGAACGCTTTCTAATTTCTTGACAGTCATGTTTTTCTAGTTACATTGTGTTGAGCACAACTGTGAACCCCCTAAATGGCTGTCAACCCATTTGTCAGCAATTAGAGAGATTCCAGACATACCTGAGTTTTCCTTTCCCTGTCAGCCGGAGTGTCTGTCCAGATGGAGCGGTCAGACGATTCTCCATTTGCACACTTCTTAAATGTCCTTGCACCCAGGCCTATATGTTGTAACACCGGTGGAAGCTCAGTCATCCAAGACTCCCTGCCTTGCTTCTGAGTCTCACCCTGCAGTTGAATGACAAACAGAGATCGTCATCCCAAGAATATGTAAAGTACTGTATCTTCCATGAATTAATCAGAAAACACTTGTGAGGAGAGAATTAACTTTTCTGGAGTGATATTTGATTCCTCCTTTGTATGTACAGAAGTACGGATAGAAGAGTACAGTCTTAAATGAACTACTATGTTTGTTCATTCTGGCCGGACGTTGGTCAGTCTTGTATGCATTGTGGCAGTTTCCTTCCCTCCTCCTCCTTGACCACCGTGATTCGCCTCAGACCCTTGTCCTTCAAACCCCTCCCCCCACCTAATTGCCACTTCCTCCCTTGTTGTAGAGGGCCTTCAACCCTCCCCATTGGCGCTGCCTCTGCTTGTCAGCAACTAATGCGATGGTGTACCTTCACCACTCCATGCAGGAGGAAATTTGCGTTCCATTAACAGTCTCAATCCTTTGCTCAAAATGCAGCTGTCTAGAATTCAGGACTGATTAATTGCCAGGACACTACTCTATTCTCCTGCTTAATGAAGCCAAGGGTGAAACTTCCAACAAACTGTCACTGATGATTAACTGGTCTCTGACAACTCATACTCATTCATCAATCACACTTTATTTACGCGTGTACGAGGAGAACAGTCAGCCCGACTCCAAACTGTCCCAACGTTACTGCTCAAAATTGCCTGTTTTTGTACTAAGGTTGATCCAATAGAAACTTCGAGCACTTCTAAATCTCCTTATTTGCGTATTTAACTACCAATCATAATACATATTTCAGCTGTTAATAGTCAATAAAATCTACATGTTAAAGACCAATAATATTTGAGAATTAACTATCCAATAGCTTGTGTGCCTTGCAATCCTTTATTTGCATCCTTGTCTTGGTATGCCTGGTGACCTTGGGACCCAAGCATAAACAGAAAAACTGCAAATTTTAGCTTGGTAGCCACGTTCAGCACAGTATCTGCTGGTACATTGTTTCTGTCGGTACACCATCTTGCCCTGCTGCTACTTCCACAGCTTGCTTAAGAAACTGACAAGCCGTAAGGACAAATTGGCTGCCTGATAACGGCGGAAACGTGTTTTGCTCCAAAGCATGCTATCCCTGTTTTCAAATTGTGTCTAGGCCGAAAGGGCACAGAGATAAGCAGGCAGCACGTGGTACCATGGACAAGTACTCCAATAAGGGTCTTAAGCATGCAAACAGGGGCAGGGGTACTCTTGCTTTCGGCTAGAGTCACAGACAGACCTGACCTGAGGGGCAGACTAATGCAGAGTAGAGAGTCTTATAACGTGGCACGTGTGCACGTCGCCGACAAGTCGCATGGTGAGTTAACTGAGCCTCCTATATGCTGGTGGTACTCTATTTTGGGCTCAGACTTTCAAACACGCATGCCTTTTGTCTTGGCGGGCCTGATTCGTAGCTCCCACACTGTAAGTTGCAGAGTTTATACCGTTACTTACATGACTCTGTAAAAAGTTTAGTCATGCTACTCCTTTGTAGCTCTTGCTTTGTGCAACACACATCACTCCCTATGAGTGCACGGGTTTCCGCTGGGTGCTCTGGTTTTCTCCTACACCCCAGTGGGTGGGTTAATTGGCTGTTGTAAAATTACCCCCCCCCCCCAGTGTGTGGCAGGACAATCAGGGGTGTTGACATGCACGTGCAAGATACAAGGTTTCAGTGAAATGAAAGTGGGACAGGACTGATGGGAATGCTCTTAAAAGCTAGCATAGACTCGATGAGACGAATAGCCTTTCATATTGCAGTAAAATATGTATGAGGATATGAGATTAAGTGAACACAAATGATTTCTAGGAAGCAAGCCAAAATTGGATATAATAAATTTTCCACAATCCAGGAAACATGTAAAGATTGTCCAACTGAAATGTATTGCACTGTGTCAGGATTTTATTAGATACATATGTAGCTTAGCAAGTCTGGTTCAACACCTGCAGAATTCCAAAGATACTAAGGCAGGGAAGATGCTGGAGACCGTGTTTCTATCGTAAGTGGCAAACTTCACTAGCCATATACAATAACTGTAGAAAGAGTTATTACCCTGTTCCCAGATACCAGCTTTTCCTTCATTCTGTTCGACCTTCGCTCAATATCTGCCGCTGCACAACTTTCAACTGTCCCCATTGAGGGCACTGGGCCAATCAGAGTCTCTTCATCACTGCCTTCATCCGGAGGCTATAAAGCACAAAAGAGTTGTGAGGCACAATGCTAAGACACGAGATCTGTGGGCATGGAACTTTGAAAGCTTGTAGTCTGTTAAACAAAAGTTCTCAACAGTAGCAGTAATGTAGTAAGTATATTTAACCATGCCTTATACAATCAGGCATTTCTATATTTTGTAACTGGAAACAGTTTTTGAATAATTCTAACCATCAGTTACACACCTATTGCAGAGTGATTGGGATAGTTACCTGCAGCTCTGTCACAACCAAGTCAGAATCATGCTGGTTCATTTCAGTGCAGTACTAATGGAGTACTGCCCTGGTCAAAATGCAATCTTCCAGTTGAAGTACTAAATATAATTCACCATCTGCCCTGTCAGAGGTGTACAGGACGTGCAAGTTCCTCTCAAAGATTCCCCTAAATCACCTCATTCATTCCAATACTATTGCTTGCAGCAGAAAAATGATAGCTGTTTTTCTCTATCTGAAAACAGTGCGAAGAGTCATACAGGAATAAAGAGTATGTTCTTCGAGCTTAATGACAATTACATGGAAGGGAAGAAGGGAGGGGGAAGATTTCATTTTATTGATACTGAAATGACAGAGGTTTAGTGTTTTCCAGCACATTGTTTTCTTATTTTTGCACTTTAGTTGTATTGTGATGATGGTTTTTATGTCCAAGCTCTTCATCATCAATTATCAATGATTTGGATGAGGAGCTTCAGTGTAATATATTGAAGTTTGTTGAATGATACAAAGCTGGGTGATGGTGTGAGCTGAATGCAGAGATAGGGATGAATACAAATTACATGAATGTCTGGAAACATTGCTTACGGAATACGTTGTAGGAGAATGTGAGATAGAGAACATTAATAGTACAGGTTTTTAATTAAAATGGGTTGTTGCTGATGTTTAGAGGGATCTGGGTGTCTTTTTAATTGAATCACCTAAAGTTAACATGCGGAAAGTGAACAGAATGTTCACTTTAACTACAAGAGCAAGGATGTCTTGCTCCAATTACTTAAGGTACTGGAATATTTTATTTTCTAGGTCTGGTCTCCCTACCTTTACTCGTGATAAAGTGGCAGAGGTTTAACCAATTGACTTGTAGAACAAGGGAGTTCATTACATGAAGCAAACTGGGCCTGTACTTTCTTAGATTGAGAAAAACGAGAGGGGATCTCATTAAAAGGTACAACATTTTTACTGCCCTTGACAAGGTAAACACAGGGATGATATTTCCCCTGGCTAGGGTATCTGAAGTTAGGGCTCACAATATCAAAATAAGGGACCGATCTTTCAGGACAAAAGTGAGAAGAAATATCATCACACAGAGGGTAGTGAGTCTTTGTAATTCTCAATACAAAAGGCCTGTGAAGGCTTGTTGCTTAGATATTAACAGAATCAAGAGATATGATGTTAGTGGCTCAGATTTGACTTACTTACTTATTTACTGCCTGGTACGCTGCTGGCGTCCAGGGCAGCAATAAAGATCCTCCGTCTCTGTCTGTATAGAAGAATTCTTCACTGCCGTTTCTGTCACAACTTCTTTGAGCAGTCTGGGTTGTTCACCCTGAGCTGAACCCTTGAACCTGGAGAACTGGTGGACCACTCTTAGTCTGGCCTCTACCCTTTGGCCTGTTTGGCATGGGTGACCCTACCAAGAGCCAAAGCACAAGGCCCTGACTCCAGCAAACATAGCTCTCCAGGTCATCGAGCGACGCAAGCCTCCAAACCACGACAAGGTTGTGGTCCTCTTGGAGGGCTCAGATTTTAAAAATTAAGCATATTCATATTGAATGACCAGTAGGCACAAGATGGCTGAAAGCCTATTCATGTTTCTATTCCTTTTGCTTTAAATCCATTAATCCTAAAATTGTGGACTACCCCACTGTCTCATCTTCTCAGCATCAACCCACCCTGAGCCCTCACTGTGGAATTCACAGAAATTTATGAAATAGAAAGCCTCAGGGCCTATTGCAATACAGCCAGCCAAAGCTGAAACCTCGATTAATCCCACTTCCCAGATCTTGGCCCACTGGCCTGGAGGTTGGAGGTTACAGTAGAAATGGCAAGTACACATACATTGCTGAGGATCACACCAATATAGAAGTGATGCTAGATGGCCAAATTGCTAGGAAAAATAATAATTCATGTTATGATATAATGACAATTTTATTAAGTACCAGAATATGACATTTTGATTGCACAGTACAAAAGGGAACTGGGGTTTTAATTTATATCCTTCCCTGATTTTTCAGGTCTCTATCCTTAAAAAGGTCTCATATACCCACTGTACCTCGACCTACATCTCAAGTCTCTTGTAAAAACTGCTCCATAACAAGCAAAGGCTCACCCTCAACCCTGAAACTAATCCATGATTTACATCTCAAGCCTCTTGCAAATAAGGCCCCCCCACCTTGAAACTAATCCTTGATCTACATCTCAAGCCTATAGTAAACACTGCTCAATAACAAGCAAAGGCCACCCTCCCCAACAACCCTGAAACAACGTTCCTTTGATTTGAGTCAATATCCACTTTAAACAATGGGAAAGAATCAGAGAAATAGTAACTGCTCTTGCTGTTTGCTCTCTCTTTTATTAATCTGCTGTAAGTATATTGGGAAACAACAGTTCAAAGTAAGTTGAAGGAGGGATAATAATCTGTATTTTACCCTGCTCAGTCAGCAAAATAATGCAGCAAAGTGACAGAACATTTTGCAGATGAGTAGATTTGACATGAGATCAGATGCACTTAACATTGCAATGTTCAAAGTTTTGAGGGCTGAGCTTTGTTACTTACCAGCATATTTAAAGTTGAAGGTACAGCTAGTTCTGTTTCTTTGTCCGACTTGCTGAAGCCAGGTGGTAGTGCAGGGCCTATTAAAGGACTAAAAATAAGGAGAAACAATCAAACATAATGAGGTCAAAGTCCCATTTCACTATCAGTCTTTTGCAAGGGTCTCCTACATCAGGTCAATAAATCTGCAGATGCAAGACCACTTTGCCTCCAGGTTTAGAATATAACATATCAACATTGAAACAGGGATGCCAGGTGTTTCATTTTCAAGCTTGGTATGCAGTGGAGTTACCAGTCAAGGTCGGAAATGGTAACTTCCACCTATATCCAAGGCCCTAACCAAACCCCCATGGAGAACACATGCTCATGCAAGTGCTAATGTTTTCTAATTAAAGATATCATTATGATGAGAATGACATCTTACAATCCTAGAAGATTTTTATCATTACCAAGTTTAGATTATTTACTTCGTTGTCAGGGAAATACTCCAACATACAACGATTGTGCATGTACAAACCACACACAAGTGTTCTGGACGGCTATGATTCCAGATTTATGGTTAAGAGTTAAACTAAGCCCAGATATGGCTGTTGCAAAGTATCACTTCACAGTATTTGTAGTTATGGAGCACTACAACACAGAAACAAGCCCTTCATCCCATCTGGTCCATGGTGACCCGTTATTCTCCTAGACCCATCAACTCACACTGGGAACAAGGTCCTCCATTCCCCTCCCATCTGTGTATCCAAATGTCTCTTAAATGTTGTAGTCAAATACACATCCACCACCCTCTGAGTGAAGAAGTTCCCTCTCAGATTCTCCTTGAAAACTTCACCTTTTACCTTCATCTATGACCTCTGGTTCTAAACTCACTCAACCTCAGCAGAAAGTTTGCCTGCATTCACCTTATCTACACCCGTCATAATTTTGCATACTCTTATCAAATCTCTCCTTGTTCTCCTACGCTCCAGAGAATAAAATCCTCACTTATGTAACCTTTCCCTATAACTCAGGTCCTTAAGTCCGAGCAACATCCTTGTAAATTTTCTCTGTACTACTTTATTCTTATTGATTACAATAGTACAGAGAAAATGGTCCTGTAGGTAGGTGACCTGAACTACACATAACTATCCAAATTTGCATCTTATACAACTTTAATATAACATTCAACTCCTGTACTCAGTACTTTTATTTATGAAAGCCATTGTGCCAAGACTCTCTTTGCAACCCTATCTACATGCGACACCACTTTCAAGCAATTATGGACCATTATTCCCAAATCCCTTTGTTCCATTGCACCCTCAGTGCCCTAACATCTCACGCTTGTCTGCATTAAATTCCATCTGCCACTTTTCAGCCCATTTTTTCATCTGATCTAGCCTTCCTCTTTCACCACTATGCTCCAATTTTGGTGTCAACCACAAATTTGCTGATGCAGTTATCATCCAATTCATTAATGTAGATGACAACCAACAATAGACCCGGTACCAGTCCCTGTGGCATACCACTAGTCAAAGACCTCCAGTCAGGGAGGCAACCATCTACTACTCCGGCTTCTCCTGCTTAGCAGTGTTAAATCCAATTTACCACCCTTTTGTGAATGCCAAGCAACTGAGCTGTCTGGACCAGACTCGCGTGCATGACTTTGTCAAAGGCCTTGCTAAAGTCCATGCAGATGATATACACTTTATTTCATCAACTTTCCTGGTAACCTCCTTGAAATATTCTGTAAGGTTGGGTAGACACAGCCAATCACGCACAAAACCATGTTGAGTATAGCTAATCAGCCCCCATCTATCCAAATACCTATATGAGGTCATTCTTACCCTCGGCCGTTAGACTCTATAATGAATCAAATTCCCGGTGGCCAACCATCTTAACTCCTATCTCCATCCCCGTTCTGACATGTCTGTCCATGGCCTCCTTTTCTGCTATGATGAAGTCGCTCTCAGGATGGAGGAACAAAGTCTCATATCCAATCTATGTAGGCTCCAACCTGATGACATGAACATCGATTTCTCCTCCTGGTATTTTTTTTCTTTTTCCTTTGCCTCTCCCCCTTCCCTCTTTTCTATTCCTCGGTCTGGCCTCTTACCTCTTTTCCTCACCTGCCTATCTCCTCCTCCGGTGCCCTTCCTCCCTCTGGTCCACTCTTGTCTCCTATCAGATTCGTTCCTCTCCAGCCCTTTACCCTTCCCAGACACCTGGCTTCACCTATCACCTTCCAGATATCCTCCCTCCCCTTCCCTCACCTTTTCATTCTGGTATCTTCTCTCTTCCTTTCCAGTCCTGATGAAGTGTCTTGGCTCAAAATGTCATCTGCTTTATTCATTTCCATAAATGCTGCCTGACCTGCTGAGTTCCTCCAGCATGTTGTGTGTGTAGCTCTAGATCTCCAGTATCTGCAGAATGTCTTGTGTATAACAAATAAACTCTTTTCGGGCTTTCTGCTGGATACAGGTATCGATTTTAATGGACATTTCGATGACAAACTCTGCCATCTTCATCAGCCCAAGAAGAGTTCAATCGTCATGTATGTCAGGAAAGCACTAGATCATTTTTCTGTTGTGTATGGGTTGTAAGTGTTTTGAAACATGCTAAGACTGTGAAAATGGCAATAAGTAAACAAAGTTTTGACCCTGAACTGGGAACCACCACACTTGACGACCACAGGAGGATTTGTCATTCAGCCAAAATGATCAACCAGAGTCTCAAGTGCTTCAGCAAGATCATCCACTTCACGCCAACTGATATTAAATGGTCATCTGTCACTGATGTCCACAAGCCAGCGGAAATACAATATTTGTCATTTTAGATGTTGGTGGCAGAAGGACTGAAACTACTGGGTAAAGCGGTGCAACATAATAACAGCACCATCTGTTAAATCTCTTTTTACCGGTCAGGTGACTGTGCTCTTTTTGGAAATCCAGGGGGGAGAGCAGGACCAAAGAATCCATCACTGTTATCTTCAAACTGGGAAGCAGCAGACTGCTTGCATCTTGGGGAGAAAAAGACAACATCAACATCAATATCAGACAAATAAATTAATGATACTGTAATGCAGTAATATTATACATAACTGCTAGGCACACAGTGACACTGCAGAAACAGAGCTACGTTCAGCAAATTCACCAAGCAACCAAGATTGAACGCAGCAACGTCACAATACAACTGTTACTGAACAAAGCATCACCAGCATTCAACGAGAGCTGCCTGCCACATTGGCATCACACAACTTGTGCAGGAAGTAACATCACTAAACAAACAATACTATAAGCAACATGAAAATGATTCCATGAGGAAACATCACCACTAAATTGATGGAGTACGCAACATCACCACATAACTTATGCAGTAAGTAACAGCATCACCAATATCTATGTATCGACATTACAACACAAATCACAGCATGCACATCAGAACACAACCCTATCACATGAACCACGCTGTCTGCCAATCGTATGACTGTAACTTGTCAAAGCTATCACTATATGTTGCAACAGCATTACACAACTGCTACTTGACCCGACCGCACCATGCAACCGCTGCTGAAGTGAGTATCACACAGCCACATTCAAATGCAATCAGCACTGTCGCTGGCATCACTGTTTATCAGCTAATAGTGTGAGCAGTGCACTGTACACAGCGCCATCAGCTCATACTCTGCATTGCTACAGAACGCCACATGACCAGGACAGCACACGTCAGCACATCGTTGACACTGCAGCAACAAGTATTTCTTAGTCAGTCCCTCGGTCAAGAATGAACTGCGACTAATCTGATTTTGTGGATTCCAAGCAGGCTAATATTCTCTGTAGAAAGCTCAAATCTTTCCACAGATGAGGATGACGTAAGCGGTTACTAATGGAGTCGTCCCTCCTTGACACAGCTCTGACCATCTATCCACCCGCAATTCGCAGCGTTTCTCTCCCTCTCTACCCCTACCCTCACTCTCTTTGATCCGCCACTCTCACCATTTCGTCCTCTTCCTCATTGATTGTTCTCTTGTACACTCCCTCTCCTCCCCAAGTCTTGTGTTCTTTCCCCCAGACCTCTCTCTCTCTCTCTCTCTCTCTCTCTCTCTCTCGACCCGGTTCCCACTGCCCTTTCCCCTGCCATCCAGCTCCCACAAATCACCCGAATCTGGTTACAACAATGTAATGCCATTGAGTGGTGTGATGATGCCGACAGCAGGATACGCCTTGAATTACTCACTTACAATTGACTTTTTATGGCTCACACCATGTAACACAGGCTATTGTTAAACAGGGCACTGGTGAGACCACCTCTGGACTGCTTTGTTCAGTGTTAGACTCCTTGTTTAAGGAAAGAGGTTAAAGCATTGGAAGTTCGAATATTACCTGAAAGGAGCAGTTTGCCCCATGAGAAAAGGGGAGAGAGGCTAAACTTCCTATCAGCTGGAGTGCAGAACAGACAAACAATCCACACATGCTGCATCGCCAAACCATCTGTAACATATCACCATGCAGTGATCTCCAGAGTCCATGTCACGTACACCATTTCCACAGTCCACACGGTCATTACAAATTCTAGGCATCAACTGGATGGCCATGCAATCTCCATCTAATACAGATTGCCACCATTCATACCACAGAAGGGATGACCCCACATTGGAATGTCACAGTCTGCACCATTTCTGGATCACCATGCACAACCCGCGCAGAACACTTGGTCACCACACGCAGTCTGTGCAGAACACTGGATCACCACACGCAGTTTGCGCAGAACACTGGATCACTGCACACAGTCTGCGCAGAACACTGGATCACCACACGCAGTCTGCACAGAACACTGGATCACCACACGCAGCCTGCGCAGAACACTGGATCACCACACGCAGTCTGTGCAGAACACTGGATCGCCACACGCAGTCTGTGCAGAACACTGGATCACTGCACACAGCCCACGCAGAACACTGGATCACTGCACGCAGCCCACACCGAACACTGGATCACCGCACGCAGCCCGCGCAGGACACGATCACCACACGCAGCCCGCGCAGGACACGATCACCACACGCAGCCCGCGCAGAACACTGGATCACCACACGAAGTCCGCACAGAACACTGGATCACCACACGAAGTCCGCACAGAACACTGGATCACCACACGCCGTCTGCGCAGAACACTGGATTACTGCACACAGTCTGCATAGAACACTGGATCACCACACGCAGTCTGCGCAGAACACTGGATCACCACGCACAGTCTGCGCAGAACACTGGATCACCACGTGCAGTCCACACGGAACACTGGATCACCACACGCAGTCTGCACCAGACACTGGGTCACCACACACAGCCCTCGCAGAACACTGGATCACCATGTGCAGTCTGCACCGAACACTTGGTCAACACACGCAGTCTGCACAGAACACTGGATCACCACACGCACACACACCGAACACTGGCTCACCACACACAGCCCGCGCAGAACACTGGATCACCATGTGCAGTCTGCACCGAACACTTGGTCAACACACGCAGTCTGCACAGAACACTGGATCACCACACGCGCACACACCGAACACTGGATCACCACACACAGCCCGCGCAGAACACTGGATCACCACACGCAGTCCGCACCGAACACTTGGTCACCACGCGCAGTCTGCATAGAACACTGGATCACCACATGCAGTCTGCGCAGGACACTGGGTCACCACACACAGTCTGAGCAGAACACTGGATCACCACATGCAGTCCGTACCGAACACTGGATCACCACACGCACGCACACACCGAACACTGGATCACCACACACAGCCCGCACAGAACACTGGATCACCACACGCAGTCCGCTCTGAACACTGGATCACCACACGCAGTCTGCACCGAACACTGGATCACCACACACAGCTCACACCAAACACTGGATCACCACACACAGCCCCGCACTGAACACTGTATCACCACACACAGCTCGCACCAAACACTGGGTCACCACACGCAGCTCACACTGAACACCGGGTCACCACACACAGCTCACGCCAAACACCGGATCACCACACGCAGTCCGCACTGGACACTGGATCACCACACACAGTCCGCACCAAACACTGGATCACCATACACACACACTCCACGCCAAACACTGGATCACCACACGCAGCTCGCACTGAACACTGGGTCACCACATGCAGTCCCGCACTGAACACTGGATCACCACACACCCTACACCAAACGCTGGATCACCACACACCGTATGCCACAGATGGGATCACCACACACACTGCGCCTTGCACTGGATCACCAATAGTCCACACTGTACGCCAGATCCCCGCAGTCCTTGTTGCATTCTGGATAACACACTGTATACTCATTCAGCACACAGATTACTCCGTGCACTGGATCAGCACACGGTCCACACTGCACACTGGATCGTTGCTTCAACAGACAACGCACATCACACATTGGATCACCACTCTGAACAAGTCAACTCCACCATGAAATACCGGATTTCCACAGGCAGCACACAATCACTACTGCCCACACATTCAATAGAGGCAGTTATGAGGAAGTACACACGATCACTCTCCTGACGTGATCAAGTCTAGAGCCAACCGTTCCTTGCTTACCTGGATCTTGACGTGCCATTACTCTCCTCCATTACTACTCTGTCAGATTTCCTCAGCTCTTGGGCTGAGCTTTTCCTCCCTTCATTGGCGCAGTGGGCTTCATCGTCATCTGAACTCTCTGAGCTTTTGCTCGACCGAAATCCTGGAGGTAATGCTGGTCCTGCAACTGGTACATAACGTATCAAAAATTATTCACAATCTGGCTTAAAACATCGTTATAAAGTATAAACTTCAGCAAGCACAGCGGAAGTTGATCAAAAATTGAAACTTCTCCTTTACTCTTCCTCTACCAACCTTGGGGTAGCAATTCATGCAACAATTCTGCTCCACGGTTAAGTACATGAGCAGGAATTTGATCCTCTTTATGGAGATATTCATATCTATCTACTCTTAATTTTTCCAGTTTGGTTGTGTGACAGTGGTAGGAATCTGACAGTAATGGGGCTGGGGAGCCAAGAAGCTGCATTAGCATGTCAAGTATACAAAGTGTACTCATTAAGTGAGGTGCACATGGAGGCAAGCAGCTGCAGGAGTTCTGGGCACAGAAATAACTCTCCAACACAGACAGTAGGTTTGTCTTATTTTTGTGTTCATTAAGTTTGCATGGTTTAAACAAAAAAGTTATTTTATTAGGTAAACCAATTTCATTCAAATAAAATATACAAGGTTTAATAAGGACATCAGGAAAGGTAATTTGCCATTATTGCAGCATGTTTAATTGCATAGAGACCAGTCCGATCCTGAGTAATCATGAACCACAGCTCCGAATTGCTGAATTGGACTCGGAGGTGTAGAGTGATGCATTAAAGGTGGGGGGGGGGGAGTGATCTGGAAATCTTACCCAATTGGCAGTCACATTCTCTGATAACGGTCCACATTTGATCACTGAAAGATTAAACTGTAAACAAGACAACCCTGAACGTTCGAAAGTATTACTATCTTCCTGAATGAGAGCAATCTCACCATGGCCCTGTTGTACAGGAGACACCCTGGCAGGGGGAGTTAAAAGGAATGTTACAGTTGTGTCCAAGAGTCTGCCTGCTGTTAAAGTAAAGGTTGTCTCAAAGTTGGGAAAGTACCTGAGAGGGAAGATGCAGATTTTGCAATCGATATTAAAACTAACTCCAGAGTTTAAACGAAGAAAAGGCCTCTGCTGACAGGTACAAACTAAAGTCCATGGCTCCACAGATCACGATTTCTATATTGCCAGGTCAAGTGTGTGTAGCACAAGATCACCTGAGTGAAGTCGGAGGCCTGATCTGACATAGAGTTACAGACAGGGCTTTAAACTTGAAGTTGCCGGGTGGGGGCGGGGCTTCAGAATTTTGTACGGTTATAAAGACAAAATTCAAAGCCACCAACTAGCACAGCAACTTAAGAATTGATGAATGAAATGTATCGGAAAGGGACAGACTGTATGATGACAAAAGTGCATCAATAAATAAGGTTCTGACAGAAAAAAAGATAAATTAAAAGTCATGTTTATTTTATCAGAATACACAATCTGTTTGCAACAAGAGAGATAAAATAATCCCACAAATAAGATAAGCATTTGTTTTTATTCGTGTCAGCACTTATTATTTCTGAAATGCCCCTCAGTTGGTCATCTCCTTGAAGCTAGCCAGGGGTGATTTCATACCACACTGCAAACCTCAGGACTGAAGCAGAGCTGTCTGAAGAGTAAGAATCCTCTGCGAGGTGCAGCCAAGTGGGCATTGCCAGTGGCCTTTCTGGGGAAGGTGCTGTTTAGGTGGGAGTTCAAGATTTAGAGATGAACAGTAATATATTTGGAAGAAAGGGTGATGTGGAACTTGGCAGGGAGTATGTAACTTGGAGAATATAAAATTAAAACAGGACCAGAGCCAATTCAAACCTGAGTAAAGTCAGTATCATTTTTTCCAAACATGACTGGAAGGCACTTGTAGAATATAGCACCTGGATACTTAGTTGTATCCAAACTAGGAAAGGCCTTTGCAGTGCAGGGGAAGTCCCTTATCCATTTCCTGTGGACAGACATCACCACCACATGCTGACACCTGGAAATACACTCCCTAATACCAGGCAACATTCCCATACAGTCCCATGGGCTGGGTACTGCTCGGACTTTGGCACTCAGGTTTCAATGGCCTGAGAGAAAGGTATATACAAAGTATCTGCCAGGCGACTGGGACAGTAGAGAGCCACTGGATGATAGTCATTAAGGCAGCTCACACTGCTCTACGTGTTACTTGTCATCTGTAATCAGTAATTTGGTTGAGAATGTACAGGGTATGGTTGCAGAGCAAGTTTGCAGCAAGTAAGATCAAAATTACTTTTTTTTGAAAGACAGTAAGTATTATCACTCCCCTCCGTTTCCTTGTCCCCAATCAGCCCTGTCTTCCCTCTCATCCCCATACTGGGCATAAGTTCAGGGTCAAAGGTGAAATATTTGAGGGGAATCTGAAGGGGAATTCTTCACTCAGAGGGATCTGAGAGTGTGGAATGAGCTGCCAGTGGAAGTGGTGGATGTGGGTTCAATTTGGACACTAAAGAGAAATTTGGGTGATGACATGATTGGAGGTGTATGGAGGCTACGGTGCAGGTAGCTGGAACTAGGCAGTAAAAACAAAAACATGTCAGCATTGACTAGAAGGGCCGAAAGGCCTGTTTCAGTGCTGCTGGACTCTTTGACTCTGTGACTCTAATATAGAACCTCACCACCCAAGCTCTGTAAGAACAGCCCAACAATGCAGGCAACAGTATAGACCACGGTTTGTTACCACATTCAGAGCCGGTGTGGCTCTGTTGGGAAGGCTCCCAAGATCCAGCATTCTGCCTCTATCCCTTCTCTCACAAATTTCATGAGGTACAGGAAGGCTGGCAGACCCTGGCAATGTCCACTTGGCTGCATCTTGCAGAGGATTCTTACTCTTCAGACAGCTCTGCTTTAGGCCTAATGTTACCAGCATCAATCATCACTCGGAGGTGCTGGCGTTTCATTGCCTAGCTCCATGTGTCATTTTCTTTGACACACACCAGTTCACTGATTCAATGCCAGAGGACCGTTCCGCTCTGTGGACACAGTGCAGGGCCATGTTCTGTGCAAGCACCAGGTTGGCTTGCAGGTGATCTTCTCAACTCAGTAAGAGATAGGAGGTGAGTGTGTCCGTTGAATTCAAGCTTGTGGTTCTGGTCGCCTCACTATAGGAAGGATGTGGAAGCATTGGAAAGGGTACAGAGGAGATTTACCAGGATGCTGCCTGGTTCAGAGAGTATGCATTATGATCAGAGATTAAGGGAGCTAGGGCTTTACTCTTTGGAGAGAAGGAGGATGAGAGGAGACATGATAGAGGTGTACAAGATAATAAGAGGAATAGATAGAGTGGACAGCCAGCACCTCTTTCCCAGGGCACCACTGCTCAATACAAGAGGACATGGCTTTAAGGTAAGGGGTGGGAAGTTCAAGGGGGATATTAGAGGAAGGTTTTTTACTCAGAGAGTGGTTGGTGCGTGGAATGCACTGCCTGAGTCGGTGGTGGAGGCAGATACACTCCTGAAGTTTAAGAGACTACTAGACAGGTATATGGAGGAATTTAAGGTGGGGGGGGGTTATATGGGAGAGAGGGTTTGAGGGTCGGCACAACATTGTGGGCCGAAGGGCCTGTACTGTGCTGTACTATTCTATGTTCTATGCTTTATTTTAATTCATTTTTTGTTTACAAAGACTCAATATTTTGGAATGAAGTTAAACAACATAAACCCACTTACAAATTACTATCCCAGTGTCATCCAGAAACATACTATCACTTTCATAGCTGATCAGAATCTCTCATGTTGTCAGGTTCTGGCAGCTATGCTCGACTTCTCATGTATCTGCTGCTCTTGAATTTGATGGTAAAGGTCATATATATATAGAAGATTCTGTCAGAGTAATCGTGTTCTGTACTGGCGCACACTGCACTGATGGTGAAGGGAATAAACATTTAGGATAGCAGATGAGATGGCAGTCAAGCGAGCCATTTTGTCACGGATAATGTCAATCTTCTTGAGTAGAGAGTCATCACACTTTTGACTCGTGCCTTATAGGTAGTGGAAAGAGTCTGGGGTGACAGTACATAGTGACAGGGTATTCAGCTGTTATAGCCACAGCATTTATGTAGCTGGTCCTGTTCAGCTTCTGCTCAACGGTGACTTTTCTCCATTTGTAGCCCACCACCCCAACACGCCCGATCCCCCTTGCTCTGGGACGTCAATGGTGAGGGACATGGCAGTGGCAGTGTTATTGAAAGCTGTTTTGATGGTTAGCCTCTGTATTGTTGAAGACTGTCAATGGACAAATATTTCTTGTCAATTATCAGATTTTGTCTCAATGTCCAAGCACGGACAGCAAAGTTTAGAGATACGGGTCGGACACAGCCCTGGTCAGCACAGAATAGTTAGCCTGTTTCCATGCAGTAGAACTCTGAAAGTCTTGTTGTTTGCAAGGACAAGGGCATATCCCACAGGAGGGTGAGATACCTGCTGAATCATGAAGTTTCAGATCGTGAAGAAATTCATTTCAACTGACGCTGATGATTCGCGGCACCGCACCAATGCCCAATTTTAAGCTCCCAGAGCTAATCTAAATCTAAAGCAACACACACACACACACACACACAAAGTGCTTCAGGAACTCAGCAGGTCAGGCAGCATCTATGGAAATGAATAAACAGTGGATATTTTGAGCTGAGAAGGGGGAAGACACCAGAATAAAAAGGTGGGGGGAGAGGAAGGAGGTTAGCTAGAAGGTCATAGGTGAAGCCAAGTGGGTAGGAAAGGTAAAGGGCTGGAGATGAGGGAACCTGATAAGAGAGGAGTGGACCATAGCAGAAAGGTAGGAGATGATAGGCAGGTGAGAAGAGTTAGGAATAGAGGAAGGGGGCGATTTTTATTGGAAGGAGAAATCAATATTCATGTCATCAGGCTGAGGGATAGATTCTAATTCTATCCCACAGCACATGGAGGTGTTGTCCATGATGCCTCCCCCCCAGGTGTGAAGGAGGAACTCTGTCTTCACAAGAACAGTGCTGTGGTTACTCTGACCATACTCTCACATCTGCAACAAGCCCCCTGGCAAGAGTAAGGTGTGACCAAAACCTGGCGTGAACATAGTCAGACATTATGTTTTGATGCAGATCCTAAACATTAGCTGTTTCTTTCCATAGGTGACATCTCACCTATTCAGTTTTTCCAACTTTTTGTGTTTTATTTATTTTTTTAAATTTTCATGACCACTACATTCTTCAGTTCTCGGTCACTGGTGCTGTACTCTTAGTAGTGAATGTTAAAAGTTCCCAGTACATTGTACTCTTGCTATTTTCAACACTTATCTTATTATTCAATATAATTCACCAGAGATAAGAGATTATTGTAGGTCACTCAACAAGAGATTTCCTTCTGATTGAATGGCATGAAGTTTTCTATGGGAGTGGTGGGAGTAGCAGTGAGTGGGGCGAGGAGGAAGAGTCTGAAGTCCCATCTGGAAAACAGTAGTTTATTCCGAAGCAGCGAATGTGAGAGTGGCATTGGTACAAATGCAGGAGCCATTTGAAACCAGCAAGTCACGTCAGATTTTACTTGAGCCAATAAAACGAAGTGAGGTGTAAGTGGAACGGCCATTGTTGGAGTGGGCCAGTGTTAGAGTAGTCAAGCTTTGGCTCAACAGGCTTCAGGAAGAACAGCTGGAGGCTAAGGGTGTTGAGCCATTTGTTTTTGATTTTGGAACTTGAAAAGTTGGTGCCAAAAGTTTAACAATCTGTGCAAGAGGCTGACTAGGTGACCTAGGCAAGTGCAAAACTGAAAGGTTTCAGAAAGAAGGCACAGGTAAGAGCAAGTAAGCTGTATTTTTTGTCTGTAAATCGTTAGTCCTTAGTTCAGTGATGGTTTAGGTAGTAGGATGCTCCTCCTGTGAGACATGGGATTGCAGGAGACCTAACAGTGCCCTGAAGACATCTGCAGGAAGTGCACCCAACTTCAGCTCCTGGCTGACAAGGTCAGGGAGCTGGAACTGGAGCTGGATGCACTCGGGACCATCCGGGAGGCTGAAAACCTCACAGATGAGACTTTTACTGAGGTTGTCACACCCAGAGGGTAGGCTTCAGACAGTAGTTGTGTGACCACCAGGAGAAGCAAGGGGATAAGCAGTCAGTGCAGGGTTCCCCTGTGGCCATCCCCCTCAGCAACAGTAACCTTTGGATACTGCTGGGGGATTGCCTAGCAGGACACAGTAGTAGCAGCCAGTTAAGTGGCACTGTACCCGGCACTGAGGCTCAGCAGAAAAAGGTAAAGTCAGCCAGAGCAATAGTGATAGGAAACTTAGTTAGGGGGATAGACAGGAGATTCTGAGGCCACAAAAGAGACACCAGGATGTCTCAGGCCAGCTACAGGATATTCTCAAGGGGGAGGGTGAACAGCCAGAGGTCGCAGTGCGCATTAGCACCAATGACATGGGCAGAGATGGGGAAGAGGTCCTGCACAGTGAGTACAGGGAGTTGGGAAGAGCAGGACCACCAAGGTAATAATCTCTGGATTACTCCCAATGCCAAAGGCTAGTCACGACAGGAATACATGATAGTACCCCTTAGGAGGCAGTGATCATAACATGATTGAGTTCACTGTGAAATTAGAAAAAGAGAAGCCGAAATCTGATGTGTCGGTATTTCAGTGGAGTAAAGGAAATTACAGTGGCATGAGAGAGGAACTGGCCAAAGTTGACTGGAAAGGGACACTGGCAGGAAAGACAGCAGAGCAGCAGTGGCTGGAGTTTATGCGAGAAATGAGGAAGGTGCAAGACAGGTATATTCCAAAAAAGAAGAAATTTTCAAGTGGAAGAAGGATGCAACCGTGGTTGACAAGAGAAGTCAAAGCCAAAGTTAAAGCAAAAAATTAGTGGGAAGACAGAGGATTGGGAAGTTTTTAAAACCTTACAAAAGGAAACCAAGAAGGTCATTAAGAGAGAAAAGATTAACTATGAAAGGAAGCTAGCAAATAATATCAAAGAAGATACTAAAAGCTTTTTCAAGTATGTAAAGAGTAAAAGACAGGTGAGAGTAGATATAGGACCGATAGAAAATGATGCTGGAGAAATTGTAATGGGAGATAAGGAGATGGCAGAGGAACTGAACGAGTATTTTGCATCAGTCTTCACTGAGGAAGACATCAGCAGTATACCGGACACTCAAGGGTGGCAGGGAAGAGAAGTGTGCGCAGTCACCATTACGACAGAGAAAGTACTCAGGGAGCTGAATAGACTAAAGGTTGATAAATCTCCTGGACCAGATGGAATGCACCCTCGTGTTCTGAAGGAAGTAGCTGTGGAGATTGCGGAGGCATTAGCAATGATCTTTCAAAAGTCAATAGATTCTGGCATGGTTCCGGAAGACTGGAAGATTACAAATGTCACTCCGCTATTTAAGAAGGGGGCAAGGAAGCAAAAAGGAAATTATAGACCTGTTAGCTTGACATCGGTGGTTGGGAAGTTGTTGGAGTCGATTGTCAAGGATGAGGTTACAGAGTACCTGGAGGCATATGACAAGATAGGCAGAACTCAGCATGGATTCCTTAAAGGAAAATCCTGCCTGACAAAGCTATTACAATTTTTTGAGGAAATTACCAGTAGGCTAGACAAGGGAGATGCAGTGGATGTTGTATATTTGGATTTTCAGAAGGCCTTTGACAAGGTGCCACACATGAGGCTACTTAACAAGAGCCCATGGAATTACGGGAAAGTTACATACATGGATAGAGCATTGGCTGATTGGCAGGAAACAGAGAATGGGAATAAAGGGATCCTATTCTGGTTGGCTGCTGGTTACCAGTGGTGTTCCACAGGGGTCCGTGTTGGGGCCGCTTCTTTTTACATTGTACATCAACGATTTGGATTATGGAATAGATGGCTTTGTGGCTAAGTTTGCTGACGATATGAAGATAGGTGGAGGGGCCGGTAGTGCTGAGGAAACAGAGAGTCTGCAGAGAGACTTGGATAGATTGGAAGAATGGGCAGAGAAGTGGCAAATGAAGTACAATGTTGGAAAGTGTATGGTTATGCACTTTGGCAGAAAAAATAAACAGGAAGACTATTATTTAAATGGGGAAAGAATTCAAAGTTCTGAGATGCAACGGGACTTGGGAGTCCTCGTACAGGATACCCTTAAAATTAACCTCCAGGTTGGGTCAGTAGTGAAGAAGGCAAATGCAATTTTGGCATTCATTTCTAGAGGAATAGAGTATAGGAGCAGGGATGTGGTGTTGAGGCCCTATAAGGCGCTGGTGAGACCTCACTTGGAGTACTGCGGGCAGTTTTGGTCTCCATATTTAAGAAAGGACGTGCTGACATTGGAGAGGGTACAGAGAAGATTCACTAGAATGATTCCGGGAATGAGAGGGTTAACATATGAGGAACGTTTGTCCGCTCTTGGACTGTATTCCTTGGAGTTTAGAAGAATGAGGGGAGACCTCATAGAAACACTTCGAATGTTGAAAGGCATGGACAGAGTGGATGTGGCAAAGTTGTTTCCCATGATGGGGGAGTCTAGTACGAGAGGGCATGACTTAGGGATTGAAGGGCGCCCTTTCAGAACAGAAATGCGAAGAAGTTTTTTTAGTCAGAGGGTGGTGAATCTATGGAATTTGTTGCCACGGGCAGCAGTGGAGGCCAAGTCATTGGGTGTACTTAAGGCAGAGATTGATAGGTATCTGAGTAGCCAGGGCATCAAAGGTTATGGTGAGAAGGTGGGGGGAGTGGGACTAAATAGGAGAATGGATCAGCTCATGATAAAATGGCGGAGCAGACTCAATGGACTGAATGGCCGACTTCTGCTCCTTTGTCTTATGGTCTTACAGATGAATGAGTGGCTGTGGATTGGTGCAGGGCACAGGGTTTCAGGTTCTTGGATCATTGGAACCTCTTCTGTGGCAGGGGTGACCTGTACAAGAAGGATGGGTTGCACCTAAACTTGAGGGGAACCAATATCCAGGCTGGGAGGTTCACTAATGCTACTCAGAACAGGTTAAACTAGTTTGGCAGGGGAATGGGAACAACAGCACCAGCTCAGAAAGTGGGGGGATGGAGAAGGTAAAAACAGGCTGGAGCAATGTAATGGTTACGATGGGACGGAGAGTTTGAAGTGTGTGTATTTAATGCTGGGAGTATTATAGATAAAAGTGAAGAACCTAGAGCATGGAACTCTGATGTTGTGGCCACTACAGGGACTTTGTTGGGAGAGAGACAGGAATGGGCACTTAATGTTCCAGAGTTTTGATTTTTCAGAAAATAAAGAGAGGGAGGTAAAAGTGCACTACTAAACAGGAACTGCACTCTAGGGGACATAACGGAGGCTCGACCACTGATTCATCAGGAAGCTGCAGACTGACCACTCCTCACTGCACGTAAATGGCTCCTCCATGGAGAGAGTTGGGAACACCAAGTTTCTGGGAGTGCACCTGGGCAACACCACCTCCGTAGTGAAGAAAGCACAGTAGTGTCTCGACTTCCTGAGGAGATTAAGGCAAGCTAGACTCCTGCCTCCCCCCACCCCCACTGAAAGTGTCCTGACTAGCTGCATCACCGTCTGGTTTGGGAATTGCAAGGCATCTGACCGACAAAGGATTGCAAGGATGGCTGAGAGGATTATCGGGGTCTCTTTTCCACCCATCCGAGATATTTACCAGGAGCGCTGCTCACACAGGGCCCTTCGCATTGTCAGTGATCCCTGCCATCCATCCAACAATCAATCTCTTTGAAACCCCCTGCCCCATCACCATCAGACAGGAGGTACAGTAGCATCAGGACAAGGACTGTTCGATTAGGAAACAGCTTCTTCCCCCAGGCCGTGAGACTATTGAACTCCCAGCCACTGCCCAGGTCTCACCACCTACCAAGTGTTATACTCTTTACTCTTTAACTTGTGTCATAAATGCACCTTTTTAAAAATTTATTTGGGGTAACATTCTGCTGTGTGTGAGTGATATGTACTGTGTCGTGCACCCTGATCTGGAGGAACATTGTTCATTTAGTGGTATAACTGCATACGGTTGAAATGACAATATATTTGTCTGGAAGTCAACATTGAACACCTTCAGTGCTACACTTTACTGCCTATATTGTAACTGCACCACCATCTCTGCTGGATTTGTCTTTACGGTGCAATAGGACACACAGGGAATGAGTGAATGAGTCTGGAGCAGTTTCTGTGAGACAGGCTTCAGCAAGCAACATTAAGGCAGCTTTTCCAACTCAAAGACACCAGCCTAAATTGGTTGCCACTGACTTTGCTGTGTGCCAATTCAATCTCAATGTTTATATCAGATCATGTGTTCAGTGTTATCGGAGTGTTTCAGGTGGGTTACTACTGAAATGGCTTGCTCAGCTACTTAAATTCATTAACTATTTTGTATGGGTCTGGATTGAGTAAGGACTGCAGACCTTTCGCAGATGGACTCCCATGAGCCAGGTGGCCTTTTTCATGATTATCTGGATTACTTAAAAAAGAAATTTTAAATTCCACAGCTGCCATAACCATTGTGCCACAACTGTAGCACCACAGGCATGATCTAAAGGTTATCATGGGTACATGATGACAAAGGCTAGGAATTAAATATTCGGAAACCTCCAAATGCCGCAAGTCCAACACAGAAAGAGACAGAGTTGTAGGATTTAGAAACAGTGACAATTATGAAATGGTGAAGATATTGACATTAGGATGGTACACTGAAAGGGAATCCGTCGACGGTCATGCTCCAACGCATTTGCAGCCCTTCCCCTGTTCGGTGGCTGGGGTTGCGGTTCTGGTGACTTACTGTCACTGAGCTCCCACGCCACACGGTAAGAACGTTTAGGGCAGTGAGTGGGATAGTATCAAGCTCCTTAAGTTCTGGGATACACACTCATGAGGGCAAGTGGATGAAATTCCAGGGGACTCCTGATCTGTGCATTGCAGATGGTGGAAATGATTCTGGTATCTGGAGATGAGTTACCCAATGTCCATTTCATGGTGGTAATAGTAATGCCAATGACATTGAAGGATCGTTGGTCTGACTCTCCCCTGATGGAGGCAGTCATTGCCTGCCGAGCCCATCCATGCTGCAATGCTGTCGGGTCCTGCTGCTTCACGTGCTGGGGACTGTGAATGGAGCTGGACCTTGTGCAGCAACTCAGCTTGCCTTACCACTCATGCATGGGCTGATGCTCTGGTTTCCTTGCATGCAGGTATATATGGTCAGGGTCATTTGTTGGGGTGTTACAAATGTAAATGAGCATTGTTTAATCATCAGTGAACATCCCCATTTCTGACATTCACTCCACTGATGAGCTAGAACAGCAGATCAGAAGCACAGGAGATTCTGCAGAGCCACGCACACAAAATGCTGGAGGAACTCAGCAGGCCAGGAAGCATCTCTGGGAGTGAATACACTTGACGTTTCGGGACTGGAAAGGCATGGGGAAGATGGGGCTGAAGGAATAAGGGGGTAAAGTAAGAAGCAGGGAGGTGAGGGGCTGAAGAAGGAGAGTTGACCATGAGAGAAAGGGAGGAGGAGGGGCATCGGGGTGATAGGCAGGCGAGGTAACGGGAGGGCCAGAGTGAGGAATTGAAAATCAGGCAGGGGAGGGGAGAAATGACCGAAGTTAGAGAACCTGAGATTCACACCATCAGGCTGGAGGCTACCCAGAGGGAATACAAGGTGTTGCTCCTCATCCTGGCAGTAGAGGAGGCCAAGGACAGACCTGCTGGAATGGGAGTTGAAATGGCCGGCTAGTGACACAGTTGGTTAAGCAGGGTTAACCAATACTGACTGGTCCCACTACCCAGCGTAAGGGCTCCTTTATTGATATCATGTGATTATCCTCAAATGGAAGATAACAAGTGCCAAGGACAACATGGTTTAAAAAGAGGATCAAAAGCCACAACAGTGGCGGGGAAGGGAGGTGCTTGTGATTGTCAGATCAGAACTCACTTCTTTCATGGGTGGTGGAAATAAACCCATCAGGCAAGAAATGGATAACCAGGCAAGATAAAATTAATTGATACGGAAATGGTATCCCAAGGGTTTGGCTAGACTCAGGGAGGTGAATGGGTGCTGTGACGGTGCGACAAGTCCAGTGTGTCATAGTTCAACAACGTCAGTTTATTAAATGGGTACGAGAGATGACTGTGATAACATAGCCTGAGATGTTTCAGACAAAATTAAGTAAAACATTACTTGCACCCATACAATCTATAATCAGTAGATTATTCCATAACAGTAGTTCTCCAGTTGAGTTATTAGTAAGACATAATGTTATTTGGTGTTTTAGATAGTAATAATTTCAAGTGTTACCTGGAAAATTTTCCTGTTACATTGTGCGAACACTGAACCGAAGTTCCACAAAGCGTTATCGAGGACAAAGATGACCAAAGTACCAAAGAAATACCTCAGCACTACAATGACCCCTCGTCAGTAGTACCTTGTGAAGTACTGAGTATTCCAAAATAGACAAAGATGAAGAAGGCCATTTTTGCCTCCTCATTGAGCCAAGTGACAAAAAAAATCAACATACCAACAAGTCAACTTCCAGTGTCCAACTGCTTCGAAAATAAAACCAGTTTCAGCATCTTTCCACATAGTATACAGCAGTTATTTTCCACAACTGTCACTCTCCCACCCTTCTGATGACACTTGCTCAAAATAAAAAGCAAAATTGAATTGAAGAGTCGAAAGGCCATAACATCACCCAGCCCCAGCTCGAGTGGAAATATCCTTCCCTCATCCACGTTAACAGCACCTGGTGGGTCTCATTGAGACCGACCCCCCCCACACACACACAATCATGTACACTCACATGTAACACACACACATCATACACACAGTACACACACATCACACAGTACACACACATCACACTCACAATCACACACATCACAGTACACACTGTACACACACAGTACACACACATCACAGTACACACTGTACACACACAGTACACACACATCACACACACTGTACACACACATCACACACACACTGTACACACACAGTACACACACATCACAGTACACACTGTACACACACAGTACACACACATCACAGTACACACTGTACACACACAGTACACACACATCACAGTACACACTGTACACACACAGTACACACACATCACAGTATACACTGTACACACACAGTACACACACATCACACACACACTGTACACACACAGTACACACACATCACAGTACACACTGTACACACACAGTACACACACATCACACACACACTGTACACACACATCACAGTACACACTGTACACACACAGTACACACACATCACAGTACACACTGTACACACACAGTACACACACATCACAGTACACACTGTACACACACAGTACACACACATCACAGTACACACTGTACACACACAGTACACACACATCACACACACTGTACACACACAGTACACACACATCACAGTACACACTGTACACACACAGTACACACACATCACAGTACACACACATCACACACACACTGTACACACACAGTACACACACATCACAGTACACACTGTACACACACAGTACACACACATCACAGTACACACTGTACACACACAGTACACACACATCACACACACACTGTACACACACAGTACACACACATCACAGTACACACTGTACACACACAGTACACACACATCACACACACACTGTACACACACAGTACACACACATCACAGTACACACTGTACACACACAGTACACACACATCACAGTACACACACAGTACACACACATCACAGTACACACTGTACACACACAGTACACACTGTACACACACAGTACACACACATCACAGTACACACTGTACACACAGTACACACACATCACAGTACACACTGTACACACACAGTACACACACATCACAGTACACACTGTACACACACTGTACACACACATCACAGTACACACTGTACACACACTGTACACACACATCACAGTACACACTGTACACACACAGTACACACACATCACAGTACACACTGTACACATCACAGTACACACTGTACACACACTGTACACACACATCACAGTACACACTGTACACATCACAGTACACACTGTACACACACTGTACACACACAGTACACACACATCACAGTACACACTGTACACATCACAGTACACACTGTACACACACAGTACACACACATCACAGTACACACTGTACACATCACAGTACACACTGTACACACACTGTACACACACATCACAGTACACACTGTACACATCACAGTACACACTGTACACACACTGTACACACACATCACAGTACACACTGTACACATCACAGTACACACTGTACACACACTGTACACACACATCACAGTACACACTGTACACACACAGTACACACACATCACAGTACACACTGTACACATCACAGTACACACTGTACACACACTGTACACACACATCACAGTACACACTGTACACACACAGTACACACTGTACACACACTGTACACACACATCACAGTACACACTGTACACACACATCACAGTACACACTGTACACACACAGTACACACTGTACACACACATCACTGTACACACACTGTACACATCACAGTACACACTGTACACACACTGTACACACACATCACAGTACACACTGTACACACACAGTACACACACATCACAGTACACACTGTACACATCACAGTACACACTGTACACACACTGTACACACACAGTACACACACATCACAGTACACACTGTACACATCACAGTACACACTGTACACACACTGTACACACACTGTACACACACAGTACACACACATCACAGTACACACACATCACAGTACACACTGTACACACACTGTACACACACATCACAGTACACACTGTACACACACAGTACACACACATCACAGTACACACTGTACACACACAGTACACACACATCACAGTACACACTGTACACACACTGTACACACACATCACAGTACACACTGTACACACACAGTACACACACATCACAGTACACACTGTACACACACAGTACACACACATCACAGTACACACTGTACACACACTGTACACACACATCACAGTACACACTGTACACACACAGTACACACACATCACAGTACACACTGTACACACACAGTACACACACATCACAGTACACACTGTACACACACAGTACACACACATCACAGTACACACTGTACACACACTGTACACACACATCACAGTACACACTGTACACACACAGTACACACACATCACAGTACACACTGTACACACACTGTACACACACATCACAGTACACACTGTACACATCACAGTACACACTGTACACACACTGTACACACACAGTACACACACATCACAGTACACACTGTACACATCACAGTACACACTGTACACACACAGTACACACACTGTACACACACAGTACACACACATCACAGTACACACACATCACAGTACACACTGTACACACACTGTACACACACATCACAGTACACACTGTACACACACAGTACACACACATCACAGTACACACTGTACACACACAGTACACACACATCACAGTACACACTGTACACACACTGTACACACACATCACAGTACACACTGTACACACACAGTACACACACATCACAGTACACACTGTACACACACAGTACACACACATCACAGTACACACTGTACACACACTGTACACACACATCACAGTACACACTGTACACACACAGTACACACACATCACAGTACACACTGTACACACACTGTACACACACATCACACACACAGCTTATCTCATGAAAGTGCACTGGCCAGACCCCCGGCGCACATACCTGTGTCATCGAGCTCCGCTCTCGGCCGGCGCCGGTGGTCGGGGTCGGGCTGCGGATGCTGCCCCCGCGCCCTGTAGCCGGGCGGCAGAGCGGGTCCGATGAGCGGCGCGCTCTCCTCAGACATGACAGGCCGCAGGCCGACTCGATGTCGTCACCAACCGCCGCAGAGTTCACTTTGCAACAGGCATGTTGTCCGTCCGCCTGTCCTGTGGGGTCGGATCACCCGGACGAGGAGTGACGCCCGTTCTCCGGATAACCAGGCCCAGGTACCAGGTGGGAGGCGGGAGGCCCGTCTCTGGTCCTCCCGCTAGAGCGCCCCCAGTGCTCGGAGAACAGGGGTGGTACAGGCGGACGGGGAATGACGTATAAAGCGAGCGCCAGCATACAGAGATCATTCCGATAGGAGGACGGGGAATTACGTATAAAGTAAGCGCCAGCATGTAGTGATTGTTGGGCCGGCTGACGGAGAATCACAAACAATAGAGAATCTGCAGCTGCCGGAAATCCGATCAACACACACAAAACGCTAGAAGAACTCAGCAGGCCAGGCAGCATCTGTGGGGAAAAAAGCACAATCAACGTTTCAGACCGAGACGCGTCTTTTGATGCTCCCTGGCCTGTTGAGTTCCTCCAGCATTTGGTGGGCGGGAAATGACGAAACATAACAAAAAGCGCTGGCGAGTCGTCATCATTCGGTGCGAGGAATGACGTATAAAGCGAGCGCCGGCATGTGGTGATGGTTCAGCGCGGCGGCGCCTTTTCTGTGGAAATGCAGCAGTCTGGATTTTACCCGCCGCCCGTTTTCAGTCCACCTTCTTCCGTCCTGCGGCCCCCGGTTTTCTCTTTGCAGCAGCAGTGCCCTCCTGTCTGGGATGGGGGAGCTATGGCGGGCCCGAGGTTCGGGCCGCCCTGGGGTGTCGGCGCCGGGGCCGGCTACCGTCACTCCTCCTGGTTGAACGCCGGCCGCGGCGGCCAGTTTCAGGGTAAACGGATTCTCCTGTCGCGTTAGTTAGTTAGTTAGTCTGATCTCAGGGTAATGGAGGCAGATGATAAAGCAGACTGAAGTCAGCACGGTTTCCTCCAGGGAAAACCCTCTGAGACAATGATGGGCAAAGGAGAGCGGGCGGATGCCGTTCACTTAGATTTTCAGAAGGCCTTTGACAAGGTGTCATACATAAGGTTTCACAGGAAAGATACCAGCATGGATAGAAATTGGCTGACTGGCAGGCGGTGAAGAGTGAGAATAAAGGGGCCATGTCAGGTTGGCTCCTGGTGACTAGTGGTGTTCCACAGGGGTCGGTGTTAGAAATGCTTTTTTAATGCTCATTGTCAATGATTTGGATGGCGGAATTGATGGTTTTGGACGTGTGGAGGTTGTTAGGTACTTGAACAGTGAGGGTGTGAAAGGTTACGGGCAGCGGGGTGGGGGTGGGTGAGAGGTTTAATAAATCAGTCAGAATGGAACGGCAAAGAAAACTCAATGGACTGAGTGGCCTAATTCTGCCTCTGTGTCTTATGGCATAAGCCTTGGTATTTAAAAAAAAAGCAACTTGCTGATTGGGGCCCATGATGCACAATGTCTGACTATTGAAGACTGATAAAAAAACAACTTGCAGAGATTTAAAAAGAAAAATGGCAATTAGTTTTCAGCGTACATTGACTAAATCCACTGTGTGTTGTGTGTGTTTAAAGGGCTTGGGCTAAAATCAAGATGCCCTATTGGAGAGAATTTCAGTGTTAATCAAGTTGTTTCCAAGATGAGTAATAATTGTTAGGAGTCACGGGAAGTTAATCATGTGTTGGAATTGTATATGGATGATCTGTATGCAATTAGGGCTGGTATTTATTCTTCATGGTCTGTTTGTGACTCCTCAAATTGCTTGCAGTTAGAATCAGATTCATTAAACAAGATAGCGGATGTAATTTCCTGTACACGAGAGTAAAGGAGAATGAAATAGTTGCTACTCAACATCTGATGCAGCATAAAAAAGTCATTAAAGATAGCGCCCAATAATAAAGGGGAGGGAACGTCGACTCAGACCATGAGAGGCCTGCATCGGGCATTTTCATGCCTTACAAGGCACAGATTGGAAGTCTGTGTGGGGAGCCATTCCTCACACAGACACTAGAGCAATGTGTGGTTAAGGACACAAACGCTGCCACAGCTGAGGCTCGAACTAGCAACCTTGAGATCACTAGGCCATGTACCCACACGTAATAATAAAATAAACACAATAATGATAGATGCATGAAATTGATTGTATGTCACTAAAGTGATGTTAGGCTGTACACAAGGTGACTGATGGGAATAATCGAGTAGTGGTGGAGTTAGTTGATGGAGGTGTTGATAGGGCTTACTGCTTGGAGAAAGGAACTGTTTGAGTCTGGTGTGGATGCTATGTAGCCTCCCTGATGGGAGTGGGACAAACTGTCCCTGAGCAGGGTGGGTGTGATCCTTTGCAATGTTACTGGCCTGTCTGTGTGTGTACAGTATGTTGTAGATGGTGGATTGGCTGTTACCGGGGAAGTGTTAGGCACCTTTGACTGCCCATTGTCGAGCCTTCCTGTCCACTGCAGTGAGGTTTCAGTGCCAAGCATGTTGCAGCTCGTCAGGAGCGTGATGCTCTGTACACGAGAGCTACACGAGCTGTACACGAGATATACAAACTCCAGCTCTCTTCAGCTTCCTCACAGAGTTGTTAGGAGAACTTTTCTGACTGTGTAGGACAGGGGTAGGCAACCTTAAGCACAAATGATTTTCTAGCATGTGTTATTCATTAATTTGAGGCAAAACATAACTAGATGTATTTAAATGGATAATTCCCAGATTTCAAGTTTTTAATGGCATTTATCTGGCCCACCGTTTGCTCATTAATATGCCATCCGGCCCACAGAAGCAAAAAGGTTGCCAACCCCTGGTGTAGGATGTTTGCTGGGACCATGAGAGGCTGGTGCGAGACGGGCAGTCCCAGGAGTGTGAAACTGCTCGCTGCAGTGTCGTCGATGTAAAAGGGTGTGTGTGGTGCGAGTTCTGCTGAAGTTGAAAGCCATCTCCTTTGTCTTGGTAACGTCAAGGAAGGGATTATTTGTCTGGAAGCAGGCCTCAAGCTCATCCAGTGTCACGTGTTGTGAAATCTGTTGTGCGGCAGCAGGAGCAAAATGACAACAGATAAAGGAGTGACCGGGAACTACAGGCCCAGAACTTTGGTACGGTCCTCTGACAGCATCGAGGGGAGGAGAGAGAGAGAGACCCTGAGCACAGGGACCTTCCCTGAGGAGCAGCGGGGGGGTGGGGAGAGAGGCCATCGCGTGCAGACACCTTTGAGAGGTTGGTAGAGGGCACTGAACTCTCCCCTCGAAGATATCAATCTTCCTTGACACTTTAATCAGAAATCTGAGGGCAGAAGAAAATAAGTTTTCATCATCAGCAAGTGCAGCGTTCAGCGCTGGAACTTTATAAGCTCCAGTAGACGCATCTGCAGTGTTTCATTCCTTTCTGGGCCGCCCCATCGCGAAGGGCGTGGAGGCTTTGCAGAGGGTGCACTGGATCCAGGATGCTGTGAGGAAAGGTTTTCTCTGGAGCAGTGGAGGCTGGGGGGGGGGGGGTGGGGGTGGAGTTGACTGTCATAAGAGGGGTAGAGAGCTGGTATCTTCATCCCAGGGTCAAAATGTTTAATCCTAGAGGGTGTATTTAATGTGGGAGGGGATAGGCTCAAAGGAGATGGGTGGGGCAAGTATTTTGTGTGGAGAGAGGTGGGTGCCTGGAATGTGTGTAAAACTTCTTGGATAAGTACATGAATGGAGGGCCTGGATGTGGTGTAGCAGAAGGAATTGGTTCAGTTGGGCATTTAATAACTGGTTTAATTAGTTCTGCACAACAGTGTGGGCTGAAGGGGCTGTTCCTGGGCTATACTGTTCTTTGAAACACGTTCTGAGTTGTTTACATGGGGTGTGATTTTTAATTGTGACATCCTCACTGTTCCCATAAATATTCAACAAATGGGTATCTATGGGGATTGCTGAGTGGATTTTTAATAAGCAACTATCAAATGCAGCTCAATGTACTATTTATTGATTTCATTTAAATTGCCCGTGGCCGTGTGAAACATCAAGGAGTAACCGCTTTCCAGCTCTGGACTGTGTTACGGAATTCATTTAAACCTTGTCACTGAGTTCTTAAATAAAAAAAAAACAAACAAACAAACAACAACTCTGGAGATCTAATCCTATCCTGTTCCTTCCTCTGACGTATTGATCCTATTACACGGAGCTTTGTTTTATTTTTTCAATGTATTGAGGTACAGAACAGGCCCTTCCAGTCCTTCGAGCTGCACTGCCCAGCAAACCCCCCCCCCCCCAGTTAACCCTCCTGTCATCACAGGACAGTTTACAGTGACCAATTGACCTACTAACTGGTACATCTTTGGACTGTGGGAGGAACTGGAGCACCCGGAGGAAACCCACACGTTCCATGGGAAGGATGTACAGACTACTTGTGGAGGACCCCCTATTTAACCCTGAACTCTGACACCCGACTGACCACACTGCACTTCTCACTACCCTACCGTGGCAGCTGAATGAAGCTGCACTGCTTTTGGGGTGCAGTTTGAATGTCCTCGGGTTAACTGGGCACAAGAGTCTGCTTTGGTTCATACCAGAGCTGTTTCAGTCTACAAGGATCCAATTTTTGACATTTTTAAAATGGATTTATATTGGTATTTATTTGTACTTTGCAGTACCCCATAGGTTTGGAGGTTTGTGTGTCTCAATAACCCGGAGAGCTATAGTGGCTGGAGTCAGGCCTTTATGCTTTGGCCCTTGGTAGGGTCATCCATGCCGAACAGGTCAAAGGGTAGAGGCCAGAATGAGAGTTGTCCACTGATTCTCCAGGTTCGGTGGGGGGGTGGGGGGGGGGATGTTCAGATCAGGGCAACAACCCTAACTGGTCAATAAAAAAATCATGGAAACAGCACTGAAGAATCTTTCGACATCTGAATGAGTGAAAGGACAGACAGGTTTTCATTGCTGCTGGAAAGGCCAGCGGTACAAAGGGCAGTGAGGGAGAAGAGAGGAGTTGGTATTTCAACTCTACAGATGTAGTCGAATTTGTGTCAGCTTCCAACATTAAAGGTCATTTCTGATGCTGGGTAGTAACTTAAGTTTGTTTATGCAAGACCTAACTTTCTTTTTCTGTTCCCCCTTTCCCCGTTTGTTCATAAATAAAACCAGATAACCTCGGCCAGTTTTGCCAGAAGTGGCCAAGCCAGCAAGCTTCAGCCTACTGGGGCCTAGGAACCAACCAGTCTGACACCAGACAACACCAGGTAATGTCAAATGTGCACGCTTCAACTCCAGTTGCTGCTCCCTGCAGCAGACCGAGATTAGGCAGGCGGCTTGTTTTTGTGGCAAGTGATTTCCTGCCCAAGGTCGCAAACACTTGATGCGGGACGTGGTCAGTAAGAACTCTGTAAGCACAGGAAGGGTCGGGAGTGTGTGGAGTTAGACTGGAGTCCAGACTTTGCCGGTAGATGCCAGTTGAACTGTCTGAATTTAATCTCGATTGTCCAGTATTTGTGCTGCTTGGGTCCTGCATTTGGTTTCAAGTGTCGAATTGCTCTGCCTTGGGCAGAGCCCTGTGAGTTTATACTGATTGTGCTTCCTGATCGGTTCAGGGCATCAAAGGATACGGCGAGAAGGCAGCTGTCTGGGGTTTGAGTGGGATCCGGGATCAGCCATGATGAAATGGTGGAGCAGACTTGATGGGCTGAATGGCCTGATTCTGTTCCTGTGGTCTATACTGTCTCTTGAGAAGGAGTCAGCCAAGATTGCTCTATTTCATTCCTCAGACCCACACCTTATTCGTCTGGTGCCCATTCTGTTTCCTTGGAGGTTTACACACCCTTGGCGGCAGTGATTTCCACTTGGTAACTAAAGAGTAAGAGCTTTTCCCTCGCTGCTTAACATCTCCTAACAAATTTTCAGCTTCGACATATTTGTTGCCAGGTCCCTGAACCACCTTCTCAAATGGAACAGATTACACCTACCTAAAGCAGACATGACCTTGTACACCTCTACCCTTTCAACCATTTTCTGCTACTGACAGAATAATCACAGCTGCTTCATTCTAGTTTGGTAGCTGCAGTCCTCCATCAATGTCACTGTTTTACTCAGCTTCTCTATTGTGGAATCCAGGAGTGGTGAAACTCTGGGCACAGATTAGTCCCAAGTAAGTGGGTAAATCTGGCAAACAAGGGTGGGTCATTCCCTTTTGACCTAAGATAATGTTATTTTTCACCTTTGGGGGGGGGAAAAATAAAAAACTAGAATACGAAAGGAAACATGGATCCATACAAATAGATGATTAAAATATCATGGATCTGTACAGAAAATAATTAAAAGCTTGTGAATATTGGCCTTTCTATTGGCAAACAGGAAAACAAGTTGTGGGGGGAGGATCTGCCATGATTGAACGACAGAGCAGACATGATGGCTCAATGACCTAATTCTGCTCCTATGTCTTATGGTAAACGTTATTCTCCGCCTGTACAATGTGCTGCTCAGATCCAACCAGAAAGCGTATAGCGCAGTATCTGAAATACATCCTATGGAAAGTTTTGTTTGATGAACTTCAATACAAAATAAATTACAAGAAAGAGAATGTGTTGGCCCTGCTGTGTAGATTTGCAAGGAAGGTATATGGTTACTGAAACTGAATTGTAAGGAGAAACTGGAAACATGGCTTGTTTTCCTCAGAAATTGGATTAAGAAGCAATTAGAATGAGATTTCTATAGTATTAAAGATTGGGGGGGGCTTGGCATTGAGGGGGTCTATAAATGCTAAGGGACATTGAGTGGGGAACATGTGGAGTTTTAACATCCGATCTCACTGCATGGCAAGTTAAACACAGCAGCTGTGACGTGGTCCCAGGGATCTCTGGAGCTTTGCTGACCTATTGCAATAGGTCTTCAACAGTCTGACGACAAAACAGCTGAAGTCACAAATAGGCAGCTGTTTCAATGTGGTGGCATATTTTGCTGTAGCTTTACAATCTGCTGGGAAGTAAAACCACTAAGTCTTGAAAGTAAATTGGGGAAAAGTATGATCATTGTGCTTTCTAGCAACATTTTACACAGTGCATTACATCACTTTGCTCAATGTAATTATTTATCTCTTTCTTTTAAAAAAACAATTCTGATGCTTGTTTTAACATGCTAAGGTTGCTGGGTTGGTTACTTGACACTGAGCAGTAAAGATTTTTCACGTTATTTCAGAGAGGCAGAAGAAAAGGCTGTGTGATTTGCCACTGGCATTAAAGTGTTAATCTGATTTTCTGCTTTGCTTTCTAATAGAAAAAGAAGAAGAAAAAGGAGCCCGTATACACACACTACTGCGATACCTGTGACCGAGGATTCAAAAACCAGGAAAAATACAGCGAGCATGTGTCACAGCACATCCAAGTAAGAGAATACAGATTGTGCTAAGTGTCTCTAGGTACAAGTATCAGCAGATATTGAGCTCTCCTGGAATTGTCCAAATTACAGAACAACTCCCTGCTCAAACCAGAGGTGTTGAAATTTAACACGTTCTCGGTTTGCTCTGACGCAATTCTTGCAGAGTGAGTGGTTTGGACGCTGGGTACTGGAAGAGCTGAATGGAGGTCCAGACCAGCCTACTGGTAACAATATCCTTCTTCCTGTAGCTGTCCAGCTTTGGGAACTTTAGGGATCCGAGTGAATAGAAGCATAAATAGTTCACCAGTTGGCCACATCTTTGTATACTTGTGCATGTGTGTGTGGGGAAAAATTAGACGTGGTATGGTCCAAACAGAGATTGTCTGGTGTTAGTTAGAGAAGTCATTTCAAAGTATGTACAAGGAATACAACTGAGATTCGTCCCCTTTCAGGTAGCCACGAAACAAAGAAACATCACTGAACCCGTCAGGAAAGCATCAAACACCCAAGGTGGGGAAGAAGGCACAACTTGCGTGGGCAACAAAAAAAATTACTGCTGTATTCTAAAGCTATGTGTTAGTTCCTAATAGTTATCGATGGAGGAATTCATCCAGTGTACACTGCTGTGTTCTTTTGATTGACTGTAAATGAGGAAAATCGGCTCAGGCACCTAATGCAGTTAATGTGTAGTCTTCATACAATACTTTTGATAATTGCATCCTCAGAATCATTGTAACATTCAAGATGATCATCGATACTTTCATATTCTTTGTAGTTCCTAACTTGAAGTGGTGAAATCATTTCATTTTTACTCCAGCCTGTTTCTGGCATCTTCAAGTCTTTGAGTGCTTGAAGCCGTAAAGAGCAAAACAGTTCCAAATTGTCTTACTGCTTATTTCTCGCCGATTATCAGTGACAAAGATCATCAGTGATTGAACACAAACACATGCAACTAGTGTTATTTTAAAAAACGTTCATCCTAAGCATGGTGTAGTGTCCAACGCTTGACTGATGCTAGTTAGAAACTGTTTCCAGAAACAGTAATGGTTTCCTGCATGAATTAAGCAGATTAGTATCCCAAATGAGCAAAGGAAATCCAACTGTTTTCTCAATTAGTTTCTCTTCTTTAAGAGTAGTCCCAAATTAATTGGGGCAGCCGCTTACCGTTGACCCAATTAATCAGAATGCACTACACTGAAACACTGGCAGCTTCTGAAGTTTGTCAGGATGTGTTGATGGTACACTCTGTGCTTTGCCCGAGACCTTCCACATCTGGGTCATGTGTGCATCTCCAGGCCAGTGTAACAGCCCTCTGCGTCTGGCCAAATAAGTCTGGGTATTGGTTGGAAGGCCAGCCTGGGTGATGGAGTCAGCCGACATTATCTTTCAGTCAAGTGTCATAGCAAAATAAATGCATAAATCAGACTAGTACAAAGATATTAGCCCAGTCAGTTATAGTATGTAGGATTTAGCCTAAGATTACTTCCAGTCCATTTCTTTGCTGTAGACAGTAAGTTTGATTTTTTTTTTTTTTTTGTGTTACTCATCAAATTTTTGTGCTATTGAGGAAGGTGGAGAAAACATGGAATGGATTTACTGAATGGTCTGCATAAAGAACTTTGAGCAAAGGCAGCAAAGGGAAGGTTTGCTGGAGGTGTTAAGTATCATGAAGGTTCAGGTTCGAGCGAGTGAGGGTAATAACCATGTTCAAGGTGGTTAGTGAGGGAGGGGAGGCAAAATGAGAGAGCGGTTTCTTTCACTGGTAGTTATTTCTTTTCAGCCTTCATGTGGAAGTACAAGTTGGGTCTGGGAAATGAACATGTATGTAGATATGCTAGAATAAATCTGAATGCCGTGACACCACAAATGGCAATGAATGCATTGTTCCTATGTCACAGCTAGAGATCACGCTGTTCTGAATGATGACACTGGATTTTGTGTACATCATATCATTATCCTTCACTCGTGCTTCACCTCTTCCAGAAGATTGTTTCTTGTATCCTTCGCTCACTGACTTGCTGGTTAAATCATAGGACGTTCACACTGTTTCATTTATTCTAATGTGTAGAGACCCTGCTTGCTGCGTATCCAACTCCTTCCAATTACAAAATCAGGTTTATTATCACTGGCATGTGACGTGAAATCTGTCAACTTAGCAGCAGCAGTTCGATGCCATACGTAATCTAGCAGAGAGAGAAAAAATAAATAAAATAAAACAATTGATTTACTTGTTTGTTTATTATGTATATTGAATAGATTTTTTTAAATGTGCAAAAACAGAAATATTGTGTATTTTTTTTTAAAAAAGTGAGGTACTGTCCAAAGCTGCTTTCTTTCTTTATTAGTCTTTTTATTGATTTAAAAAGAGCGTATATACAAACAAGAGGAGAATTATCTCAAATATATTTATCAATAACAATACAAAGTGAAATAGACATTATCAAAATCATGCACAGTATTAAGCTAATATGTAGCATATAATAAAAAAGAAGACAGCTAGTTCTCTTATCAATTCATGGAGAGAGGAAAAAAAAACTTTAAATTTTTTAAATGAAGAAGAGAGGGGAAAAAACCCACTACTCTATACGAGAAAAGGTGGGGGAAAGGAATTGGGGATATGACCAAAAAAGGAAAGTCTTTCTAAAACTTTGGGGGGGGGGGGAAATAATTGGAAGAGTAATAAATCAAATGAAAATATTGAATAAAAGACCACCAGATTTGCTCAAATTTAAAGGATGTATCAAATATCCGATGACTTATTTTCTGTAAACTTAAACAGGACATAATGGAGGAAAGCCAGTAGGTGGATTAGAACCCTTCCATTTCAGTAAAATGGCTCTCCTAGCCAATAACGTATGATAGCCTTTTAACTTTGAGTGGAAACAGGAATATTTCCTGCTTCCGATTGGATAATCCCAAAGATTGCCGTAAGTAAATTGGGTTGTAGGTCCAGATCCAAGACTTTTGATAGCGTTTTAAAAACATCTCTCCAAAAATTATCTAGTTTTATACAAGACCAAAACATATGAGTTAAAGTGGCAACCTCACTATTACCTCTGTCACAAATAGGATTGATGTTGGAGAAAATACGCGCTAGTTTATCCTTTGACATATGGGCCCGATGCACTACATTGAACTGTATCAAGGAATGACGGGCACAAATAGATGAGTTATTAACCAAATGAAAAATTTTACTCCATTGATTATCTGAAAATGACTCTTGAAATTCCAGTTCCCAAGCACGTTTAATTTTATAGTTGGGTATCATTCGTAAATTCAATAACTGTTTATAAATTATAGCTATCAACCCTTTTTGAAGTGGTTTAAGCTGAAAGAGAACATCTGTCATATTAGGTGGATAAGCAGAAGGGTAATTTGGCAGCAAACCATGTTTTTAAAAAAAAAAAAATCTTAATTTGTAAATATCTAAAAGAAGTGTACATTAAATAAATCGTATTTATCCACTAACTGAGAAAAAGACATTAAGCAACCCCCTAAAAACAAATCTGAAAAAGTTGTTATTCCCTTGGGTTTTCCAAGTTAGAAAGGCCTTATCCTAAATTGATGGTTTTAAAAAAATATGTCCAAAGCTTCAATGTCCATTTAGGAATTGGATGACAGAGGGGAAGAAGCTGTTCCTGAATTGCTGAGTGTGTGCCTTCAGGCTTCTGTACCTCCTACCTGATGGTAACAGTGAGAAAAGGGCATGTCCTGGGTATTTTGTAGGCTAGTACCCAAGATGGAGCTGACTAGGTTTACAACCTTCAGCTTCTTTTGGTCCTGTGCAGTAGCCCCTCCATACCACACAGTGATGCAGCCTGTCAGAATGCTCTCCACAGTACAACTATAGAAGTTTTTGAGTGTATTTGTTGACATGCCAAATCTCTTCAAACTCCTAATAAAGTATACCTACTGTCTTGCCTTCTTTATGACTACATCAATATGTTGGGACCAGGTTAGATCCTCAGAGATCTTGACACCCAGGAACTTGAAGCTGCTCACTCTCTCCACTTCTGATCCCTCTGAGGATTGATATGTGTTCCTTGGTCTTACCCTTCCTGAAGTCCACAATCAGCTCTTTTGTCTTAACTGACGTTGAGTGCCAGGTTGTTGCTGCAGCACCACTCCACTAGTTGTCATACCTTACTCCTGTACCCCCTCTGTACAGTTGCAATGGCAACTCTTGGAATATATCAGTGGTTTAGGGGGGGAATGTGATTTGAGAGCAGTGTGGGAGGGTTAATTGGAGTATGTTTATATATCAGAAGAAATAGCAAAAGGGGAAGAATGCTGACAAAGAGAACTTAATGGAGAATGAAGAAAGGTTCTGGTGACCAGATGTTTTTGCTGTAGTTTATGGTGCAAGTGTAGTGTTTCTAGAAAGGGGTCTGACAGAAAAGACCCAGATTAGAGCTGCAGGTCAAGGGAAGGACTGAATTGGAGCAGAGTAAATAAGCTTGCTTGCACATGGAAAACATGTCCATCCTTTGTGCATGCGCTTGGTGTGTTGAACTGTGCCATGAGTTAATCTAATTAAACTGCATTTTCAACTTTGGGAGTGTCAGCCAGCTGCTCAGGGTAAGGGTATTCACTGCTGCCCACGGGACACTCATTTCCCTTTCAACCCTGCTTCACCCTCTACCTCTCTTCACACTGTCCTGTCACTGCTGGTGTCCGTTTGCCTCTTGGAGTGGAATGTGAATGAGATTCTGACCTTGCTTATCCTTTCCAGCTGCACAAAGGGAGGAGGAGACAGAGTGCTTTTTAAATTTTCACCTGTTTAGAATTCACAATATGACATTTCATAATTGAACATCTCAAAGTGATGTCTTTGAGACTTGAGTGCTCATCATAACATTGTGTTTGTTAACTGGCATTGGAATACAGTTAATACTAGTTTAACAACTTTGTTATTGTACAGACTTGTTCCTGATGAAACTATTGAACGGGAAAGGTGCAGACTGGCAACGGTTAATCTTGACCTCAGTTTAGTTCTTGTTGCATTTTCCATCATGGCCCAAACCATTCTCTGCACTAAACTATTGTCTGTTGTCATACTGAAAGGGACTTGTAAGATCAGAGGTGCTTTTCTACACAACAATATTATACAGGGGCTTAATCAATGAAAGACAGACCTAATACTGAAGAGGAGTGAATTTCTCTGCAGAGTTCTGTGTTTATCTCGGGGCTTAAATTACTTTAAGTGCTTCTATATAAATGTAAAGTGGTTTTGTACCTGCCTTTTAATGAAAAGTTTGTTCAAAGGGAAATAATGCCAAAAATTATGGCTCTGTTTGTTGAACAATCAGTTCTGGATGATCAGAAGTTGTTGCAATTTAAATATTGTAGAACTTTAGAGTCAATGTGCTTGTCTCTGTCACAGAAAGTTGTCTTCAGCAACTTACTTCACCCCATTTCCAGCCAACAGCCTGTGGTTTGACCCACAGCAATTCTTCCTTCTTCATGGAGAGATTTAAGCTTTTAATGGATGAATTGAAAATCAAATAGATTGCTTTGTTTAAAATGGTTTTGAGGTGCTGAGTTCTCTTCCAAACCAGGAAAATGCCATTTCATCACAGACCTGGTGTGTCTTGCAAGTGGTCTGGAGGCTTTGGGAAATCATGAGGTGAACCTTTTGAAGAATACACAAATGGTCAGACTGTTTGTGTGGCTTGTTTAACCAAGTTGGTGGTTAATGATCATGTCCCAGATAATGGGGAATTCTAATCTGGTAGTGACATTAAATGCAAAGTGGTAATGTTACTCCTTGTTGGAGATCATTGTCATGTATTTGAGCATCGAGACATTTATCACTAACAAGTCAAGTGGTTTGCTGTTTGGAGACATTTTTAAAGAAGTTGAGCACTGACCATTGCTGAACTTTCTTGAACTTTGTGATCAAGATTAGATCATTAATGAATCATAGTTTGAATCTGAAATGCTCCGTCTGACATATAGGGGATTGTTGGAGACAGACTCTAACAATGTAGTGGTTTATTGTTGTCACATGTACCAAGATACAGTGAGAAGCTTGTCTTGCATACTGTTCATACAGGTCAAATCATTACACAATATGTTGAGCTAAAATAAGGTAAAGCAACAACATTAACAGTACGCTACTTCAGAGAAGCACTTGGATCAGCAGGATGTTGGACTGCAGCTCAGCCCATGCACTGGTAAATGGAATTATTGTGAATGGGTACTGGATAGCTGCACAGACTTGGCAGCTTGGCTGTCCCTGTTTCGAATTGAAAATAGTTCTGCGTATGACACTGAGATGAGGAACTTGGATAGATAATTAGTCTGCAATATTTTTTCTTTGTCCAAGATATTAGTCCAGCAGGAAAAGAAACTTCCTCCGATTTCAGTGCTTTCAGTTTTACCAGAACGTCACACTTGGTTAAATGCTGTCAATGTCAAAGGTAGTTCCACTCCCCTCATCGTGTGAATTCATTTGGTCATCTTGGGATAAGTTTAAAGAAACCAAGTAAGTTGTAAGAAGGAGAGAATTGTAAACAAGCTGAAGGAATGAGAATCTACCCTTTCTTTAAACTACTTGAGGCGTGACTGGGCTGCACCTTCCTGTTTTGTTTTTGTTTATTCCACACCAAGAATAGTGTGATTACCTGTACAAATTGCACTGGTGCGTGTCTGTATTACTGTTCACAAACTGATGAATGCATTTCCTAACAGAACTTTTGACATTATCACTTGCTGGCAGTGAAATTCTTATCATCAGAATCAGGTTTAATATCACTGGCAGGTGTCGTGAAATTAGTTCAGTCGTATATCATTTCAAAAAAACTAAATTGCAGCAAGTATAATAATAAAAAAAAATGGGTGGGAGGGGAATAGTGAGATCGTATTCATGGATTCATTGTTCATTCAGAAATTGGGTGCCAGAAGGGAAGAAGTTGTTCCTGAAACGCTGAGGCACCCTGACGGTAGCAATGAGAAGAGGGCCTGTCCTGTGGTTGGAGGGGGAGAGATCCTCCGTGATGGATGCTGCCTTTTGAGGCATCACGTTTGGAAGGTGCCCTCAATGCTGAGGAGGCCAGTGTGCATGATGGACGTGGCTGCATCGTGCACTAAGGCTGTCCCTGTTCTATTGTTGAGGACCTTCTTGTCCACTAACTGGTTGCTAGGGGAGGCTTCAAGACAGGTTTTTTTTTTTTTGGAGGAATGGGTAACGGCCAAGAGCATAATTTCTGTCGCTCTGCAGGAGCTCCTGTAAAATCTTCTCCATTGATCCTACCTGTTGCCTCACTGAACCAATCAGATTCCAGGCCATAGTTTTGGTCTTACTTTGACTCGCAGGCACAATCATTTACATGGATTTGTTTCCGTGATTGAGAAATATTTAGGGGAAAAATTAGCCCACCCTGTCTGCGTAAGACCTCACTACCTGGGTTTTTCCTTTTTCGTTGTATTCTTTATTTTTGCAAGAATTTATCCTTTTTTAATCGCCTCTTTCTCAACAGTTATTAGTGCTAAAAGCATTCTTTTTAATCATTAACTTCAGTTAATGCGCTGTTTGTTCTTTTATGATTTCTGGAGGAGAAATAGAAGCGTTGAATCTTTACAATGCAAGTCATTCAGCCGCACAATTCATTCTAGCTCTTGCATTTTGGTTATTTTCCTGCTGATTCCCCTTGGGGAAAGTACTTTTCTGTCTCTACGGTGTCTGTCAAATTGTCTTTTGAAAGTCCCAGTGGGCTTGAGGTGGTTTCTAGAAATTGTTAAATGCGGAAAATGTTTTTCTTCCTTCCCACCCGCTCTCAGCGTATTCCCAGTGAGGAATATGTGAAACCTGAGTGTTTTGTACTGTCAGAAAGTTTCTTTAGTTCACTAGTTGTGCCAAGATTAATGTGCATGAAGGGAAGCTGCAACAAATGAACTGACATTCAGTCAAATGTATCACTGTTTGGGGTATAGTGATAGTTTCAACAATATTTTGTTCAGGGATTGCCTTGACAATAACATGAAGAGGGAAGAGATCAGTAGGTATTCCTTAAATGAAAACAAAAGTGATTTAGTTTTGGTCATGTAATAGAAAACACAGCCAATGTAAGCTGATATAATGTGTCTAATCCCTTTTCTGTCTCTCTCTAATCATTTTTCCCCTGTCTTTTTTATTAGTGCAAAGTTAAGGGTTGCAGTTTCAATGCCCATGAGAAGCTGGTTCAGATTCATTGGAGAAATGTAAGTGTTTTACTTGACCCAAAACTGTTTTGTGAAGAATTAAAATGGACTAAGTAGCTTATTGTTAATTTTATTTTATCTGTTGCATCATTCATTGGGAGAGTAAACACACATTATGCCAAATTGCTCTGCTCACTGCTTTTCTTGTCAACAGGCACATGGGCCAGGAGCAAGAAGAATTAAACTGGACACTCCAGAGGAAATTGCCAAGTGGCGAGAGGAGAGAAAGAGGTGAGCTTTATTAGCCCTGATTGTGTGGCTCTCATCTATCAGAGAGCGAACTAAAGCTTCATTCTGAGTTGTAGTCTGGGCTTTTTAACTGAATACTATCCCTGAAAGAACAGATAAGATCTGGCAACACACATAAAAGTTGCTGGTGGGCCTGTTTTCTGATTGGGCAGAAAGTAGTGTGTTGTTGAGTTTGTGATTTAGGACATGAGTTCTCAATCTGCTTGTGGCCCACTTGTGAATTTCATTTCCCTCTGTGGCCCCCCACCTTCCGTAGTCCCCATCTTTGCTAATTGTTTTGGTCAACTATATACAGTCAATATTTATGTTCTAATAGGTTTGGGTATTATATGTTGAATATAATGTTACAAGTGTATATGAAAAATAAAACTATTTCAAAGCTCTGAATTATAATAACGTTCTTCAACCAGCAATGAAAAAGTGCTTAGTATTGTTACTTAGGGTATTTAGTGAGATACTTGTGACTGGTGCAAACTAGTGAGTTTCTGATAATCGAAGATCACCTCTTTTCACATTAAGACAGTTATGAGATTTTGATGGCAAGTGAAGAGCTTGACTAAAACATCATTCAAATCGATATGGGGTGGGAAATCCAATTTAAAAGCAACTTTGCTTTCTCCCAGAGCTTTGTAAACTTATTTTGAATATCGCTAGTTATCCAGTATTTTTCCTTGCTGTTGGGATTTTGCTTGAGCCGTTATGTCACTCCGCAGCTCAATAAGACATTCTTGCAAAGTGGTGTCAACATCACTCACATTCACCCCAAATGGACCCACCATCTAATCTGGAAAGAGAATCTCCACCAGGTCTCTGAACCAAAATTCCGTATCAGTGTGCAGTTGTTTCAAATGATCAAGATATACAATCAGATCATCATCTTGCAATTCTATTTTAAGAGTGGCCAGTGAAGGAAATTGCATAACTTGGTGTCCAATATTGCTGCTGAAGAGTTTTGAGTTTTCCAAGGAAAGTGGTAATAGGCTCTTTGCATGATAGAAGGTTGCAGTTTTTTTCCTTGAACTTTGTATTTGAAAAACTTCATTTATTAAACAGTACCTTGAAAAAGTATTCAGCCCCCACAACTATTTTCACATTTTACTGCCTTATTTTTTAATATAAAATGTATTGAAGTAGTATTTTTGAACTATTCTAAAGAACATTGCATCATGTCATATCAAAAGAAGAAAATTCCCAACCTGTCAACATTTACTAAAAATTTTAAAAACCTAAATTGAGACTGAAGAAGTTTCATCCCCTTACACATTAACTTTGATGTAGAAATTTGGAGAATCACCAGTTTTCAATGAATTCATTAGGATAAACACAGTAATGTCCAGCAGTATGGTATAGTAGATTTTCAACAGACCAAACCAAAATGAAGATGAAAGAGCATTCAAGCCAAGTTGGGGAAGTGATAATGGAGACACAGAAAGCTGGGGAGGGTACAAGACCATCTCAAAGGCACTGAACATACCTTGGAGCTCAGTGCAGTCCATCGTGAAAAAGTGAGGATAAAAAAAAAAAAATGAGACCCCAGCCACTGCCGAGCTCAGGCTGCCTCCCCTCCTCCCAAGGACGGTCACTGGAGAAGAATGGCACTTGCAAGGCAGGCCACTGTGATGCCAACAGCCACCGAGTGAGTTACAGAAGCCAGTGTTGACCATGGCTGTCAGCTACCAAAAAAATAACTGTTCATCGCCAGAGTGAAGCAAGGAGCTGGAAAAAATTACTGCTGACTCCAACCACCCTGTCACCTATTCACCAAATTACCATCAGTGAGATGCTACATGTCCATCACCACCAGGACTACACATCATCTCTGAAGCTTCTTTCCTGTAGCTATCTGGCTTCTCAACAAAACTCACTCGGGTGTGATACCCTGACTCTCCCTACACAACACCTGTAAAATGGTCTCTCCTGCTCTTTGATAAATAAATGTGAACAGACTAAATAATTAACTTTGATTATTGACATCTGTGCTAATTGCTCATGGCTGTTTACACTATAATCTTGTAAATTGTCGGTTGTTATTGTGTTGTCGGTTATGGTATTGCCCTGTGTTTTTATGCTTGGCACTGAACCGCAATCACTTCTGGTATGTTTCACTTACTGGCAGCGAAGTGATTCTGATAAGTCATCAGAAGGTCTTCATTATCGGGTCATGTGCTTCCATCAGTCTGCAAGGCAAACTTCTTACCTTGCAGTTGTGCAGCTGGTTGCTTTTCCACATCATCTAACACTTCATCAAAATGCTTTGATACTGATGAGGTGCTCGAGGATGGCTTGAATTCATCACAGTAGAAATTACAATGGAAACTGCAAGCTGAATCAATGATTCACCTATGTGGATTGCCAGCTTTTGCAATTAATTTTGAAATCTCAGAGGATGCAAGTTCACCTCTGTGTATCTTAGCTGCTTTTACACTAAACATTTGCCTTGCATCGGCCTTGATTGAAAATAATCACATTGTTTTTCTTTTGAAGTAATCCAGTGTCTTGTCTTTGTACGCTGTCTCGGAGTGCTTCCTCAGCTTACATGGCCGCATGCTTTCATTTGAAAGTGTAGTCATACAGATTATACACGGTAGCTTCCTTTTGTCCTGTGACGGAATAAAGTCATGGGCAAGACGCTCAATAGAGTCTTGCTGACATTTTTTCTTAATATATCTCTTTCTGCATGCAGGGAACAACAATTGAATATACGTGTTTTTTAAAAAATAGCTTTTTAGGCAGTTATCGGCTGTTTATTCCTTTCTGGCCGATGACCTCACTGTTGTATCTGCAGCCTCATGACACATTATCAAAGTATTGTCGTACGCACGGATCAGTGGAGGGAAAACAAGCAGCTTCCTGTTGCATACGTGCTGACTGGCTGTGCTGCAGCCAGCCCTGTCCAATCCATGACTGTAAGGTATAGGAGCAGAATGAGGCCGTTAGTCTGTTCTGCCATTTCATCATGGCTGATCCAGTCTCCCCTCAGCCTCAATCTCCTGCCCGCCACCTGCATCCCTTCATGCCCTGACCAATCAAATATATATCAAACTCTTCGTTAAATATACATAAAGACTTGTCCTCCACAGCCGCCTGTGACAATGAATTCCACAAATTCACCAATCTCTGGCTAAAGAAGTTCCTCCTCATCTCTGTTCTAAAAGGATGCCCCTCTATTCTTAGGCTGTGTCCTCTGGTCTTAGACTCTCCCAACAAAGGAAACGTCCTCTCCACATCCACTCTATCAAGGCCTTTCACTATTCAAGAAGTTTCAATTAAGTCACCCTCCATTCTTCTGAATTCTAGTGAATACAGGCCTAGAACCATCAAAAGCTCTTCATATGACAAGCCATTCAAGCCTGGAATTATTTTCATAAACTTCCTTTGAATCCTCTCCAGTTTCAGCACATCCTCTCTAAGATAAGGTGAGGGGCCCAAAACTGCTCACAATACTCTAAATGAGGCCTCACCAGTGCTTTATAACATCGCAATGTTACATCCTTGCTTCTATATTCTAGTCTTCTTGAAAAGAATTCTAACCTTGCATTTGCCTTCCTCACCACAGACTCAACCTGCAAGTTAACCTTTAGGGAATCCTGCACAGTGACTCCCAAGTCCCTTTGCACCTCAGTTTTTTGTATTTTCTCTCCACTTAGACCATACACTTCCCAACACTGTATTCCATCTGTCACTTAGATTAGGAGAATGGTAAAGTCCTTCTGTAGCTTCTACTTCCTCAAAACTTCATTCTACTCCACTATCTTCATATCTTCTGCAAACTTTGCAACAAAGCCATCGATTCCTTCATCCAAATCATTGACATATAACATAAAAGGAATCGACCTCAACACAGACCCCTGTAGACTACCACTAGTCACTGGCAGCCATCCAGGAAGCTTCCCTCTATTCCCACTCTTTGTCGCCTGCCAATCAGCCACTGCTTTATCCATGCTAGAATCTTTCCTGTAATACCATGGGCTCATAGCTTGTTAAGCAGACTTGTGTGGCACCTTGAAAAGGTCTTCTGAAAATCCAATATACAACATCAACCAGTTCTCCTTTGTCTATCCTGCTTGTGATTTCTTTAAAGAATTCCAATAGATTTGTCAGGCAAGGTTCTCCCTTGAGGAAACCATGTTGACTACGACTTTTCAATTTTTTTTTTTAATTTTATTTTAAATTTTTTTTGGCTTAGCATAACAAAACTTTCAATTTCCAGATACATTTACATTTCTTCCCCTTACAGATATCAGGTATCAGAACACGTCCATCAAAATATAGACATCACCACAACATCCTATACAAAAGCCCTTATTAGTATTGCAGACAGGTTTATCTACATACTGCAGGCAAGGTTGCCATGTTTTATGAAAACTATTTGTTTTTGAGTGTACTATACATGTTAAGTCCAAAGCAATGTATTCTATGATTAATTTATGCCAACCAAAAAGTCCAGGGGCCTTAAAATGTTCTTCTTCGCACAAGTCAGGATATTAAAAATTTTTTTTTTTGATGTGTATTAATAATACGACTGCTGGGTAAGCCTAAGAGAAAAGACACTGGGTCCAGTTCAAGCTCCATCTTCAATCTTTGCCAGTTCACCCAAAATATCACTCCAGCATGCCTGAAGTTTGGGACAAGTCCTAAACAGTGGGTGAAAGTTCCAGTAATAACTTTACGTTGAGCACACATTGGAGAAACCCCTGTCTTAAATTTCGAGAGACAATCTAGAGTCAGATGGGCTCTTTGCAGAATTTTGAGTTGCAGTGCTTTAGTTCTATTACAAACTGAAATTTTCTTTGCATTATCACAGATGTCTTCCCATGTTTCAGCTGTAATTTCTACTCCCAGCTCTTCCTCCCAGACCCTTCCCAGCTGCTCAGCCTCTCCACAAGAACATTCCCTCAAGATGCTGTAAAAAGTACTAATACAGACTTCACTTTAGAATAAAACACCCTCTTCTATGTCAGAACTATAGAAATCAGTTAACAATGATGCTTTTTTTTTCTGTATATCATCTCTTATCTGAAAGAAATGAGGAAGATCCTTGTTGGGTATGTTAAATTTCAGTACTATTTGACTAAAAGACATCATCATTCCTTCAAACAAATCTCCAAGTTGGAAAATACCCTTAGAAATCCAAAGTTCAAATCCAGAATCCATTATGCCAGGCTGAAAACCTGGACTGCCGGTTATTGGAGTGAAGGGTGATATTTTCGCTGCGTTGCCCTCAATTTGTCGCACCACCCTCCAAGTCCGGACTGTATTAATTGTTATTGGATTGTGACAATATTCCTTAACTAATTTCATCTTATTGAGGAAAAGCAAATTAATAAGAGGGCATTTTGCTTGTGAAGCTTCAATGTCTAGCCAAGTTGAGGAGGGGTCCCTGCAAACCCAGTCAACTACACAAGATAAAAAGGAACTTAACTGATATTTTTTGATGTCTGGAAAATCCAGACCCCCTAGACTATTGGGAAGCTGTAACTTCGACATTTTAATACAGGGTCTTTTTTCGTTCCAGATGAAACCAGCCATTTATTTATTTATTTTTTTAAAAGTATTTGTTGGGTAAAGGTGACTGGAATCATTCGTATTGGGTAGAGCAGACGAGGAAGAATGTTCATTTTGAGCAAAGATATTAGGCAAAGCCAAGAAATGGGAAGAGTGCTCCATCGCTCAAGGTCCTGTTTGATTTTTGTCAAACTGTGTAAAGTTAGCTTTGAACAATTGATCAAACGTAGGTGTGATAAATATGCCTAAGTAAACAAGCAGCATAGCCTCTGATTTAGTAAAGTTGATTTTATAACCTGAAAAGGCACTAAATTAATTGATGCATTGTATAAGGTGGTGCACTGATATAGCAGGGTTTGATAAGAAAATTAGAACATCATCCGCATACAATGTAATTTTATGTGACTTTAGTCCTATGTCTGGAGCAGATATTTTGGGGTCTCGCCGAATAGCCTCAGCCAATGGCTCGATCACTAGTGTGAGAAGTAGTGGTGATAAAGGGCAGCCCTGCCGGCTGCCCCTCAGAATACTAAAATTGTCCGACCTAATACCATTAGTGAGAATCACAGCCAAAGAGTCATTATGAAGAACCTTCACCCACTTAATAAAACTTTTGCCCAAACCAAATCGTTCTAAAGTGAAAAAAAGATACGGCTATTCGACACAATCAAAGGCCTTTTCTGTATCTAAGGAAACCACCAGGTCCACTGCCTGTTGCTGACATGCCTGAATCACATTAAGTAATCTTCTGATATTGTTAGATGATCTACGGCCTTTTACAAAACCCTTTTGATCCTCTTTTATGATAAAAGGTAACACAGTTTCTAATTGCAACACTAAGGTTTTAGATAAGATTTTGAAGTCAACATTTAACAATGAAATAGGCCTGTAAGGAGGCACAATCTTCAGGGCTCTTTCCTTTCTTAAGAATTAGGGAGATATTAGCTTCTGTCAATGATGGTGGGAGGAGACCACATTTAAATGCATGGTTGAACATGTTTAGCATTGGCTCTGATAATAACCCTGTGAACTCCTTATAGAATTCACTGGTGAGTCCATCAGGACCAGGGACCTTCCCACTTTGGAGCTGTCTCACAGCTTCCTGTGTCTCATGTATAGATAACGGAGTATTGAGGAGGGACTGTTGTTCAGAAGAAATGCCTAGGAGACCTAAATTCCTGAAAAAGGACTCCATCCTAGATTGTCCATCATTACATTGCTCAGATTGATATAGTTTAGAATAAAAATTCTTAAATACAACATTAATCAGTTTAGAATTACGAGTGAGGGCTTCTGTCCCATTCCTAATTGAAGCAATAGTCTGAGAGGCGTTTTTCTTTCTAGCTAAATAAGCCAAATACCTACCTGGTTTCTCACCATGTTCAAACAATTGTTGTTTAGCAAATGTCAATTTTCTTTTGGCTGCTTGTGTAAGTAAAGAGTTTAGTGTACAGCATAGGGTTGTGATATTCTGTAACTTAGCTGCAGAAGGCTTATTAATATAATCCTTTTTAGCTGCCGCAAGCCTTGCTTCCACTAGGCGCTGCTGTTCTGCAGCTTGTCACTTCTTACTAGCAGAGTAGGAGATAATTAATCCCCGTGCATCGGCCTTAGCGATTTCCCAGAGCATCGATGGATTACTAGCTGATTTGGAATTAATAGATAGGAAAGTTTTGAATTGGGAAGTAAAGTAGTCTATGAATTTATTATCTTTTAGAATAAAAGGATTCAGCCTCCGAAGTCTAGATCGTGTTGAATTATCTTTGCGCTTAATATTTAAATATACTGCTGCATGGTCAGAAATAGTGATATTTCCAATTGTGCAGGATACAACTAAATCTAGGAGTGTTTTGGGGATTAGAAAAAAAGTCTATTCTGGTCTAACACTTGGGTGGATTAGAAAAAAAATGGGAAGTCTTTGTCTGAGGGATATAACAACCTCCAGACATCCACAAGTCCTAGTTCTCCACATAAGCCCATGATTTGTTTAGACTGTGAGGAGAGCAATGGGGGGGCCATTAGGCACTCTGTCCATGAATGCATCTATGAAACAATTAAAATCCCCACCTACAATAATGTTTTGTATTGAAAAGCTTGTAAGTTTGGAAAAAACATCTATTAAGAATTTGAGAGGATGAGCTGGAGGGCAGTAAACATTGAGAATACCATATTCCTCTCCATATATTGAAGCCTTAACAATCACAAATCTCCCATACTTATCCTTGATGCAGTCTAATAACTTAAAAGGTAGGTTCTTCCTGATTAAAATGGCCACCCCCCTGCTCCTGGTATTAAAAGATGAAAAATAGACTTGATCAAATCCACTCTGTTGCAGTTTTAGATGATCTTTATCATTTAAATATGTCTCCTGCAATAAACTATATCCACCCTCTCCTTTTTCAGGTTTAGTAGGATTTTCTTTCTCTTGATTGGTGAGTGACTCCCCTTAATGATCCAAGTGCACAATTTTAATATATTACTGGTCATAACCCTTTATAACAATCATGTGATTCTGGAGGAGAAGAAACCTGACTTAAAGATCAGCTGAGCAGCAATAAGTAAATTAAAAAAAAAAAACCACAAAAAAAATCAAAGCACCAACAGCGCTGAACAAGAGGACTTACCCCACACTTAAAGGGGATATCTGAACCTTCTAGCACCCCATATTCTGCCCCACTGCCAATATGGCGGCATTTAACATAGTCAAAAATGAAAACAGGGCATAATTTATCAATCCACCAATTTGTTACCGTCATGTTTAAACTCCTTCAGGCTGGAGCAGCACTGTTAATTTAAACAAGTAAAGAAACTGTATCAATCAAAACAAACATGTTATAAGATATCTTGCCGTTGAGTAATGAAAAGGTAAAATAAAGCGACCATCGAGCATGTTATCGTCCATAACCAAGGCTGCACAATATAATGTATACATCCTTTAGCCCAACGTGTCTACAAAAGTTTTAGCTTTGCCAGGAGAATCAAGTATCTTAGTGGTCCTGTTGTAGGTGATTTTCAGCACTGCTGGGTACAGGATAAAGTGCTGCATTCGGATTCTCTCAGCCACTTCTTTACCTGGTTGAATTCCTTGCACTTCTGAATAACGGCTGCTGAAAAATCTTGAAAAAAACATAAGCCTGGATCACTCATATGTTAAAGCCTGGGCATCAGTCCCGCGGTGCCTCGAAGCTTCCATCACTCTTTGCTTATCACCGAAATTATGGAACCGCACGGGGTCGCGTCGAGGGCGTTGGCCTGGGCCCAGTTTTGGCGCCAGTGTATGATGAGCTCTTTCCACTTTAATGCGTCCAGCCTTGGTTTCCAAATCAAGGAAATTAGGCAGCCAGCCCTCAAAAAAACTTTGCCAGTTGGCTGCCTTCTGTACCTTCAGGTAGACCAATGATTCGTATATTCTTTCCCCTACCTCTGTTCTCAAAATCATTGATAAAGTCAGACGGGCTTTGAACTTGCTTTTTCAGCGCCCGGATACAGCTTTGGGCTTGATCAGTTACAGCCTCTACCGCGGAGACTCGACCCTCGGCTTCAGTCGTTCTTGTCTTAAGATTTTTAAGCTGCAATGTGTGGTTTTGGAAAGTTAGAGAGAGTGGACCCAGCTTCCCATCCATCATTTTGGATATGTTCTCCGTAACTTCCTGAATTATTTGACGAAAAGCAGGATCCAACGTGTTAGCATAGCTAGCAGCAGCTAGCTCCTCAGCCCCGGGCGAGCACTCTGTGCAGTCCATTCTGGCCGCCTTTTTAGTGCTTTCGATGGCATGATGTTGAAGCAGCTCAAAAAAATACTCATCAATGTTCATGTCATTAAATCCGATGCTTGAGCATTTTTTAAAAAAGTTGAAACGGATAGGTTTATATGCGAAATTATCAGTGTTGCGGTGCTGAGCTCAGCAAAGCAGACCTTTCACTGCACTCCCATCTTGAAATTCCCCCGCCTACAGCTTATTTTAACATGTGCCTCCAAGTACCCCAAGACTTCATCTTTAATTATCAACTCCCAACATCCTCCCAACCATTGAGGTCAGACTAATTGGCCTATACTTTCCCTTCTGCTTCTCTCCCTTCTTGAAGAGTGGAATGATATTTGCTATTTCCAGTCTTCTAGAACCATTCCAGAATCTTGTGATTCTTGAAAAATCATTACTAATGCCTCCACGATCTTTTCAGCCTCCTCTTTCAGAACCCTGGAGTGTACACCATCTGATCCAGGTGACGTATCTACCTTCAGATTTTCCAGTTTCCCAAGAACCTTCTCCCTAGTAATGGTAACTTCACACACTTAATGACCTCCTGACACCTGGAACTTCCACCATACTGTTAGTGTCTTCCACAGTGAAGACTGATACAAAATACTTATTCAGGTCATCCGCCATTTCCTTGTCTCCCATTGCTACCTCTCCAGCATCGTTTTCCAGCAGTCCGATATTCACTCTGACCTCCTTTTACATTTTATGTATCTGAAGAAACTTTTGGTATCCTTTTAATATTACTGGCTGGCTTACTTTTGTATTCCATCTTTACCTTAATGACGTTTTAGTTGCTTTCTGTTGGTTTTCAAAAGCTTCCCAATTCTCTAACATCCCACTAATTTTTGTTCTATTATATGCCCTCTTTTTGGTTTTTATGTTGGCTTTGACTTGTTAGCTACAGTTGTGTCATCTTTCCTTTAGAATACTACTTCCTCTTTGGGATGTATGTACCCTGTACCTTCCGAATTGCTTCCTTTGATCTTGTGTAAATGGGACTAATATAGATAAATCCAGTAGCCACTATGGAGATAGGTCTATTTCTGTGCTGCATGTCTGGCTCCAATTGAATTATACTGCCTAACTTTTCCACTGCCATGTACTAAGTTTTAAACTCAGAACTGTAGTTGTTAACTTGAGTTCACAGAAGTATTTCTGAAAAGCTATTGCATTGTGCATCAGTAACCTGTTTCCTCCAAGTTACATAGAAACTGATTGATGACTTCTGTTTACATGCTTGGCAGGGGCCAGTATTTGTCAAGTGGTGTGACATCTCTGACAATAATTGACTCAGAGCCATGGATGCCTGGAATGGTGGTAGAGGCAAACAGTTTAGAGACTTTTAAGAGACATTTGGATAGGCGCATGAATGTGAGGAAGATGGAGGGATGTGGACATTGTGTAGGTAGAAGGGATTAGTTTTTTGAGCGGGTTTGATCTACTTTTTAGCTGGTCCAGCATAACATTGTGGGCCAAAGGGCCTGTTCCTGAGCTGTACTTTTTTTTGTATAGTTTCTGGTGGCAACCAGTCTCATTATGCAGTGTTTTGATCTGTTGCTTACTCTTGGAAAAACTCCTCATGCCACAAACTATGCGAAAGCGGATGGGGACAAATTTGGTCAAGCGGAGTGGCATGCATTCCAGTCACCAGAAAACATTCCCCAGATATTATTCTCTCAATAATTGTATGGCCTTTGCACGCTGGGCCAGCATTTAATCACCCGTCCCTAATCTCCCTGTAGAAGGTGGTGGTGAACTGCTGCCTTGAATCACTGCAGTCCTTGAGGTGTGCATATCCCAACAGTGTTGTTGGGGAAGGAGATCCATGGGTTTGACCCAGCAATGGCGAAGGAATATGATATTTCCAAGCCAGGACTGTGGGTGGCTTACAGGACAATTTTCCTGCTTTTGCTGCCCTTGTCCTTCTAGCTGGTAGAGATTGTGTGTTTGCAAGGTGCTGTCTGAGGTGTCATGATGAGTTGCTGTAATGCATTCTGTAGATGGTACAAACAACTGCTACAGTGGTGGAGTGAGTGAATGGCTGTCAATGGGCTGCCTATCCTTTGGCTACTGTGTATAGTGTGGAGGTTGAGTGTTGAAGCTGCATTCAACCAGACTAGTGAAGAGTATTTGGGGAATTAGGAAGGGAATTCCACTACTAGGATTGCTAGAGTTTGACCGGCTCTTGTAGCCACATTGTACGTGTACAGTGATTACTCTAGTTCAGTTTCAGCATCTGGTGGGAGAGCAGACCACACAGAATTACAAACACTCTCTCATGGTGGGTAATGTGTCCCTGTAGGCTGAAAGAAGGTAGAATGGGAGTGAGCTGTGCATGAAGTTAGAAGGATTATTGTTAGCAAATGATTAGAACAGGGGATGGTTGTCATAAGAAGGTAATTAAAGCAGGAGAAAAAAACTGACATTAGAAGTAAGGAAATATTTGAAAAGTAAAAAGAGGGACTGTTTAACAGCTTTAATGTTCCAAGTAAATTTTATTATCAAAGTGCGTACAGTATATGTCACCATATACAACCCTGTGATTCATTTTCCTGTGGGCATACTCAGCAAATCCATACAATAGTAACTGTAACAGGATCAATGAAAGATCAACCAGAGTGCAGAGACAACAAACTGTGCAAATACAAGTATAAATAAACAGCAATAAATAACGAGAACATGAGGTAATGAGTCCTTCACAGGAGATCTTTGGTTGTAGGAACATCTCAACGATGGGACAAGGTAGTGTAGTCTTCCCATTTTATTCAAGAGCCTGATGGTTGAGGGGTAGTAATTATTCTTGAACCTGGTGGTGTGAGTCCTGAGGCTCTTTTACTTTCTATCTGATGGCAGTAGCAAGAAGAGAGCATGACCTGGGTGGTGGGGACCTCTGGATGCTGCATTCCTACAATAACGTTTCATGTAGATGTGCTCAGTGATCGGGAGAGCATTTGAAGGTCTGGTGCTGAAATTGTCATTATGGGCCAAATTACCATCTTTTTGTACTGTCATTCTAATGCAGAGGAATTTCCTTTCTGAATTATTCTAAGCCCTGTTGCATGTGGCCATCTCCTCACACGAATTTAGTTAGTATGATCAGTTGTCAGTGGTCTTGCATCCAATGTGTTGTGACTGAGCAAAGGCAATGGAGAGCCATTGCAGCTGCTGGATATAGAAGTCTTTATTCAATAAAACAAGCAGCAGGCATCACACTTGAGACAATCTTGGAAGAAGAGCCCTGTCTGACCCAATATTGCATGACATTTTTATGTTAAAGATCAAAGGTTACAATGTACTCAGGATGCTTCCTTTGAATTGCATATAGTTTTCAAACACCCCCAACACTCCAGACACCCAAAATGAATATTAGTCCTCATCATCCATCGAACTGCATTCATGCATACGCAGACATCTCAGGTGATCAACCCCAGTCTGCAGCTCCAGGAAGACCATTGTTCAGAGTTGCATTTTAAATTCAACCTGCAATCCACATTCAAATCTGAAGTTTGTTTGCTGTTGAAATTGATATTTGCTATATACCCTAACTCCAGAATATGCCCTAACACAATGTACACAGAGTCTGGCCCTGTAGATCAGAAGGGTAGGGAAAGGAAGAGGAGGGCAGTTGTGATAGGGGACTCGATAGTAAGGGGGTCAGATAGGCGATTCTGTGGACGCAGTCCAGAGACCCGGATGGTAGTTTGCCTCCCTGGTGCCAGGGTCCGGGATATTTCTGATCGTGTCCAAGATATCCTGAAGTGGGAGGGTGAGAAGCCAGAGGTCGTTGTACATATAGGTACCAATGACATAGGTAGGAAAAGGGATGAGGTCCTGAAAGGAGAATATAGGGAGCTAGGAAGGGAGTTGAGAAAAAGGACCACAAAGGTAGTAATCTCGGGATTACTGCCTGTGCCATGCGACAGTGAGAGTAGGAATGCGGTGAGGTGGAGGATAAATGCGTGGCTGAGGGATTGGAGCAGGGGGCAGGGATTCAAGTTTTTGGATCATTGGGACCTCTTTTGGCGCAGGCGTGACCTGTACAAAAAGAACGGGTTGCACTTGAATCCTAGGGGGACCAATATCCTGGCAGGGAGATTAGCGGGGGCTACTGAGGTGACTTTAAACTAGAATGGTTGGGTGGTGGGAATCAAATTAAAGAGGCTAGGCGTGAGGAGGTTAGTTCACTACAGGGGGATGGGAACCAGTGCAGAGAGGCAGAGGGGTGTAAAGTGAGGGTAGAAACAAAAAGTACTATGGAGAAAAGTAAAAGTGGCAGGCCGACAAATCCAGGGCAAGCATTAAAGAGGGCCACTTTTCAGCATAATTGTATAAGGGCTAAGGGAGTTGTAAAAGAGCACCTGAAGGCTTTGTGTGTCAATGCAAGGAGCATTCGTAATAAGGTGGATGAATTGAAAGTGCAGATTGTTATTAATGATTATGATATAGTTGGGATCACAGAGACATGGCTCCAGGGTGACCAGGGATGGGAGCTCAACGTTCAGGGATATTCAATATTCAGGAGGGATAGCCATGAAGGAAGGGGAGGTGGAGTGGCGTTGCTGGTTAAAGAAGAGATTAACACAATAGAAAGGAAGGACATAAGCCGGGAAGATGTGGAATCGATATGGGTAGAGCTGCGTAACACTAAGGGGCAGAAGACGCTGGTGGGAGTTGTGTACGGGCCACCTAACAGTAGTAGTGAGGTCGGAGATGGTATTAAACAGGAAATTAGAAATGTGTGCAATAAAGGAACAGCAGTTATAATGGGTGACTTCAATCTACATGTAGATTGGGTGAACCAAATTGGTAAAGGTGCTGAGGAAGAGGATTTCTTGGAATGTATGCGGGATGGTTTTTTGAACCAACATGTCGAGGAAGCAACTAGAGAGCAGGCTATTCTGGACTGGGTTTTGAGCAATGAGGAAGGGTTAATTAGCAATCTTGTCGTGAGAGGCCCCTTGGGTAAGAGTGACCATAATATGGTGGAATTCTTCATTAAGATGGAGAGTGACATAGTTAATTCAGAAACAAAGGTTCTGAACTTAAAGAGGGGTAACTTTGAAGGTATGAGACGTGAATTAGCTAAGATAGACTGGCAAATGACACTTAAAGGATTGACGGTGGATATGCAATGGCAAGCATTTAAAGGTTGCATGGATGGACTGCAACAAATGTTCATCCCAGTTTGGCAAAAGAATAAATCAAGGAAGGTAGTGCACCCATGGCTGACAAGAGAAATTAAGGATAGTATCAATTCCAAAGAAGCAGCATACAAATTAGCCAGAGAAAGTGGCTCACCTGAGGACTGGGAGAAATTCAGAGTTCAGCAGAGGAGGACAAAGGGCTTAATTAGGAAGGGGAAAAAAGATTATGAGAGAAAACTGGCAGGCAACATAAAAACGGACTGTAAAAGCTTTTATAGATATGTGAAAAGGAAAAGACTGGTAAAGACAAATGTAGGTCCCCTGCAGGCAGAAACAGGTGAATTGATTATGGGGAGCAAGGACATGGCAGACCAATTGAATAATTACTTTGGTTCTGTCTTCACTAAGGAGGACATAAATAATCTTCCAGAAATAGTAGGGGACAGAGGGTCCAGTGAGATGGAGGAACTGAGCGAAATACATGTTAGTAGGGAAGTGGTGTTAGGTAAATTGAAGGGATTGAAGGCAGATAAATCCCCAGGGCCAGATGGTCTGCATCCCAGGGTGCTTAAGGAAGTAGCCCAAGAAATAGTGGATGCATTAGTGATAATTTTTCAAAACTCATTAGATTCTGGACTAGTTCCTGAGGATTGGAGGGTGGCTAATGTAACTCCACTTTTTAAAAAAGGAGGGAGAGAGAAACCGGGGAATTATAGACCGGTTAGCCTAACGTCGGTGGTGGGGAAACTGCTGGAGTCAGTTGTCAAGGATGTGATAACAGCACATTTGGAAAGTGGTGAAATGATCGGACAAAGTCAGCATGGATTTGTGAAAGGAAAATCATGTCTGACGAATCTCAGAATTTTTTGAGGATGTAACTAGTAGAGTGGATAGGGGAGAACCAGTGGATGTGGTATATTTGGATTTTCAGAAGGCTTTTGACAAGGTCCCACACAGGAGATTAGTGTGCAAACTTAAAGCACACGGTATTGGGGGTAAGGTATTGGTGTGGGTGGAGAGTTGGTTAGCAGACAGGAAGCAAAGAGTGGGAATAAACGGGACCTTTTCAGAATGGCAGGCGGTGACTAGTGGGGTACCGCAAGGCTCAGTGCTGGGACCCCAGTTGTTTACAATATATATTAATGACTTGGATGAGGGAATTAAATGCAGCATCTCCAAGTTTGCGGATGACACAAAGCTGGGTGGCAGTGTTAGCTGTGAGGAGGATGCTAAGAGGATGCAGGGTGACTTGGATAGGTTGGGTGAGTGGGCAAATTCATGGCAGATGCAATTTAATGTGGATAAATGTGAAGTTATCCACTTTGGTGGCAAAAATAGGAAAACAGATTATTATCTGAATGGTGGCCGATTAGGAAAAGGGGAGGTGCAACGTGACCTGGGTGTCATTATACACCAGTCATTGAAAGTGGGCATGCAGGTACAGCAGGCGGTGAAAAAGGCGAATGGTATGCTGGCATTTATAGCGAGAGGATTTGGGTACAGGAGCAGGGAGGTACTACTGCAGTTGTACAAGGCCTTGGTGAGACCGCACCTGGAGTATTGTGTGCAGTTTTGGTCCCCTAATCTGAGGAAAGACATCCTTGCCATAGAGGGAGTACAGAGAAGGTTCACCAGATTGATTCCTGGGATGGCAAGACTTTCATATGAAGAAAGACTGGATGAACTGGGCTTGTACTCGTTGGAATTTAGAAGATTGAGGGGGGATCTGATTGAAACGTATAAGATCCTAAAGGGATTGGACAGGCTAGATGCAGGAAGATTGTTCCCGATGTTGGGGTTGTCCAGAACGAGGGGTCACAGTTTGAGGATAGAGGGGAAGCCTTTTAGGACCGAGATTAGGAAAAACTTCTTCACACAGAGAGTGGTGAATCTGTGGAATTCTCTGCCACAGGAAACAGTTGAGGCCAGTTCATTGGCTATATTTAAGAGGGAGTTAGATATGGCCCTTGTGGCTACGGGGGTCAGGGGGTATGGAGGGAAGGCTGGGGCGGTGTTCTGAGTTGGATGATCAGCCATGATCATAATAAATGGCAGTGCAGGCTCGAAGGGCCGAATGGCCTACTCCTGCACCTATTTTCTATGTTTCTATGTATATTTTTATGTAAGGGGGATTTGCTGTGTTGCACTCACGGTGGCTGAAAAAGCTGTGGAACTAATGAATATGCAGTCAGGCCTGATTTATTCTGAAACACAATTTGTTTCTGAATCATATGGAATAGATACCAGCATGCATCTGTCCCATGCTAAGCTTTGTGATCTGCACGCATGCAACAAACTCAAAGCAGTGGGAATACTTGTGTGATCAGGTAACATCTGAGAAGGGAGAAAGATTTAAAAGCTTCAGGTTGTTGAGTCGCTCGCTTTGATAAGCACAGACTCTCAAGTAGTGAACAGCGGATCTTGCTAAAGAGGAGTGTTTCTCTGTGTGGTTACATTTAGAGATTATTGCCAGATCTGCTTCCATGATCAAAAGTGGAATTTCACCATTTTTCCCCGAAGTATTTACTTTATTTAAGAAAAAATTTCAGTTTGTTTCTGTACTTTAGAGGCAAGCTAACCTGGTGGTACTTATTGTTAGGGGGATGGGGGAAGTGTCAGTTCGGGAAGGTTACAAACTGGTAGGAATGATTGGATTTGGCTACACTGCATTTTCTACAAAATGCATTTTGGTGATTTGTTTTGACCATGCAAGGGCACCTCAAACCTGGTAACTACCACCAGTTAGGGTGATCCACAGCGTCAAACACACGACTGATCAAAAAGAACAGTTACTAGTAGAGTTGGGGGGGGGGGATGTAAACTGGTCCTGATGTTTATAGAAAGGATATTTTTGTTACAGGTTTCAGGCTTTTGCATTTAATAATATGATGGGGGTTTGCTTGTATGTGTGGGTGACCATGTTAAACATTCACAACTTGGAGAGGGGGAGCTCAAGTGAAGTGAAGGTCAAACCAGCAACCACCTTCCAGAGAAACGTGGCTGCTTGCTAACTGAGCTGTAGCAGAGATATTGGAATGATGAATTGCACTAATTTTGGATCGCTGTGAGCAGCTGATAAATTTCCACCTGGATTTCAGCTGAAGTTTTCTTGGTTTAATGACTGGTGGTGTCAGCTAATTTAAAACATCGATATCTTGGTCAGCAGAGCGGGAAGTGATGCTTTGTGCTGACTTGGTGATTTTCCTACTTCGTGTTCAGGTGTTCTCACGTTTAACTGCTTCCAAAACATTTAGTCTGCCTCAATGTCCTCGTAATGAAACGGGTTCAATGGTGGTTATTTCTTCTTATCACTCAGGAACTTTCCGACTTTGGCAAATGTAGCAAGGAAGAGGAAAGCAAATGAAGAAAAAGAAAAACGAGGGGAGGTGTTGCAAACACAGCAGTTTGGGTAAGTATCCATCAGATTATCCCTTTTCTCCTCAAGTCTGGTGGGCATCATGGGAAAACCATTTCCTCCTGGAGACTGAGCGAGTGGGTGGGGTGTTGCTTAAATGAATGTTGACATGAGCCTTGGTTGTGAGTATAGTCATATTTCCAGTCCGGGGGGGGCCATCATGTTAAGCCTAAACTTCTTGACAATACTGACTTCTGATTGGTCAGGAGCCCAGACCTTGCCTGATAAGCCTCCACACCTTTGCATTAATCTCAGCCTTCTACCCTACTTCAGCCATTGTGTTCCATATCACTCCCCCATTTCCTCCTTTGTACTCGAGTAACTTGACTGGATATTCTCACAGTGCATTGAGGAAAGCAATAATAGAATGCTGAATAAAGTGTTACACATCACAGAGAGAGTGTGCAGTCAGGCAGTAAGATGCAGGGCTATAATGAAGTAGATTGTGAGGTTAAGGGTGCATCTATTTGTACTAGGAGAATATTCAGTGAGTTGGAAGCTGTCTGTGGGCCGAGTGGTATGTACATTGTGCATCACAACCTGGTATGGAAGTTGTCCTGTCCAAGATCGGAAGAAGCTGCAGAAGATCGTGAACACGGCCCAGCACATCACACAAACCAATCTTCCATCCTTGGACTCACTTTACACCGCATGCTGTTGGAGCAGTGCTGCCGGGATAATTAAGGACACGACCCACCCAGCCAACACACTTTTTGTCCCTCTTCCCTCTGAGAAAAGGCTCAGGAGCTTGAAGACTCGTACAGCCAGATTTGGGAACAGCTTCTTTCCAACTGTGATAAGACTGCTGAACAGATCCTGACCCGGATCTGGGCCGTACCCTCCAAATATCCGGACCTGCCTCTTGGTTTTTTTGCAACCTTACTTCCCATTTTTCTATTTTCTATTTATGATTTATAATTTAAATTTTTAATATTTACTATCAATTTGTAATCCAGGGAGCGGGAAGTGCAGAATCAAATATCGCTGCGATGATTGTACGTTCTGGTATCAATTGTTTGGCGACAATAAAGTATAAAGTACATTCAGTAACTCAGTAAGTTAGAAGCTGTCTGTGGGCCTAGTGGTGTGTACAGTCAGGTTATTGCCTCTCCCACCTGATGAGAGGAAGGCAAAGAAGATGTCTGGGGTAGTTGGGATCTTCCCGCTTTACCAAAGCAGTAGGAATTGTAAACTGAGTCCATGGAGGTGAGGCTGATTTGCCTGATGTACTGAGCTGTGTCCACCACTCCCTGCAGTTCCTTGCCGTCGCGGGCACAGCAGCAGTACAAATTGGGTGTTCTCAATGGTGCCTCAATTTAAAAATTGGTGAGGGTCTAGATTTCATTCACCTTCTGAGGAAGTGGAGGTGTTGGTGTCCTTCTCTGCTGTGCCATCTACCTGGTTGAACTAGGGCAGGACATTGCTGGTGTTCACTTCCAGGAATGTGGAGCTCGCAACTTCCTCAACCTTGATGTTAACAGGAGCATGTTCACTGGCCTCCCTTCCACCACCCCCTTCCCGAAGTCAGTGTCTAGCTCTTCTGTTTTGCTAACATTGTGGGAAAGGTTTCTGTCACGGCACCATGTCATTAGGCTCCTTGCCTCCTCCCTTAACCCGAATCGTCGTTACTTCGAGATTCAGCTCACTGCGGTGGTGTCATCTGCAAATTTGTAGTTGGAATCAAAACGGAATCAGGCCGCACAAAGTAGGGGTCTGAGAACACAGCCTTGTTGAGCACTTGTATTCAGGGTAATTGTAGCAGAGGTATTGCTGACTATGTTCGCTGGTCAGGAAAGTCAAGTTCTTAGTTGTTTTTTGGCAGTTTGTCTTTTGCACATCAGTGTTTGTCACCCTTTGCTTATGTATAGTTTTCCATAAGGTGATGTATTTTTCTGTAAATGCCTGCAAGAAAATGAATCTCGAGTTGTATATGGAAACGCATAAATACTTGAACTTCGAAGTTGAGGATCCATTTGCTGTTGGTTAGGTGTTGTTTCACAGTAAATGGCCACAGATTGAGTTCAAGGAAAGGTACAGGCAAGTTGATATGAATTTGAGTGATTAAGAAATACGTATTTTAATGAAGTGGGTTTATGTCTATTTTGTCTGTGTCCCTTGCGAGCATTTATTCCATGGGATGCAGGAGGTGAGTGGGTGCTTTGCACCACTGCAGTCCATCTGGGAATGCTGTTAGGTAGCAGTAACTACTGCAGTTTTTGGCATAACCGCTTTGAAGGAACAGTTGATAATTATTCATACTGTGGTTGTCTTCATAATAATAATAAAATCTTGCACTTCATGGATAGGGTATTCCAGTGAGGCATGAGAGCTGGTTTATAATAAATACGTTCTTGGTAACGAGAAGCCATTGATTCATGTCGAATGAAACTCTTGCTTTCTGTCCAGCAGATAATACACTAACTCATTTTTAATTCACCTTTTTAGATTTTACACGGTAGTATTATAAATTTTCTAGTGAACCAATTAAGAGTAAAGGAAGTATGGGGAAACGTAGCCTGGCAAGGCAGATCCTGCAGGAACCACGGGATCCCTACAATCAGATAGTGGATAATCATTGCTTTACTGTATATGTGAATGCTGCTCTAAGTTCTCCCGCAGGGATTTCTTGTTGCCTACAGAGCAGGGAAGCAGATTCACAAATTGGTTTGCCTGAGTAATTACTTGCCCGGTCAGAGAGTGGGAATAAAGGAGTTGGTATGGCTAGTTCTGCAGGGTTCAGTGTTGGACCACAACATTCTATTTTGTAGGTTAATAATCTGGATGAAGGAACTGATGGCAAGGTGGCCAAGTCTGCAGGTAAGATGAAGATGGATGGGGTGATGGGTAGTGTTGCAATAGCAGTGAGTCTGTCAAAGGACTTGGATGGGTTAGGAGAATGTGCAAAGAATTGGCAGATGGAATACAGCTTAGAGAAGTGTAAGGTTATGTGTAGACTATTTTCAGAAATTGGAGGTGCAGAGGGTCTTGGGAGTGCTGGTGCTGGATTCCATTGGGGTTAACTTGCAAGTTGAATTCGTGGTAAGGAAGGCAAATGCAATGTTGGCATTCATGTCAAGAGGACTAGAAAATAAAAGCAAAGTTGTGATGCTGAGGTTTTATAGTGTGTTGTTCAGGCTACATTTGGAATATTGTGTATAGTTTTGGAATCCATGTAAGGAAAGATGTACCAGCCCAGGAGAGAGTCCGGAAGAGTTTACAAGAATGATTTTGGAACTAAAAAGGCCTAATGTATGAGTGTTTGGCTCCAGGTCTGTCTTGATGGAGTTCAGAATGATGAGGGATCTCATTCAAAACTTACTGATTACTGCAAGATCGGATCAGATTGGATATGGAGAGTCGAAGATCTGAGGGCACATCCTCAGGGTAAAGGAATGTCCTTATAGAACTGAGATTCTACAACTATATCTTGTAGACTTGTGTTCTCCCCATTCAACTGTGCGTATAACATGACGATAGGAATTTAAATTTGGTGTACTTGCTTGATAAATGCTTTTTATTTTGGCTCTTGCGGACTAGGATTAAAGCTCAATTTTAGTAATTCCTGTTTTTCAGCAAAATGAAGGGAGGATGGAAAAGATCTCATAATAGGAGCCAAAAAAAAACCTGTGGTATGTTTAAAGACAGAAATGGAAGTCACTTCAATGGAACACACTTTAGTGAACAGGAAGGACAAATTGCAATGGAAGAGACTGGTTCCACACAAAATGATGGAACAAGCAGTAAAGAACCCAAGAACAAGGAACAAAAGACATCTCATGAAAAAGATGTGGACCCCCTCGGTATACTAGTACAGAATGATGCAGGTGTGTATCACCCATGATTATGCAGAGCTTTCTGAATGGGGGGTGGCCAAAATGCATTATGTAAACCTTTCATAACACCAGGAAGTCCAAAGCTGCTTAACAACCAGTAATGATGTTATACAAACACTACACAGCAAATTCCTCAAAAACCAGCAGCAACAATTTTCACACTGTAATTTTTTCTTACTGTTTGGAGGATAGATATTGCCCAGAGCAGAGCTTCTCACTACCTCAGCAGAGATCTTTTAAATTTTTCTCTCTACTTCTAAATTGCTGTTCTAGACCCGGCTGATTTTACCTCTTGACTGACTGTACTTCGGTTAATCATCAACTTCTGGAACACTGGTTGTCACTTCAGGGGCTTGGCTTCAAATCCCAGATGCAACTACAATTCAACCATTACGAGTTCCACCAGATTTTAGCAATGATGCTGGAGTGAGTTGCCAATGTGGGACGGAGAGTAAAAAGCAGTAAGGGATTTGTGTGTATGCAGTCATGATGGCAACTGTTCAGAAGCAGTCTGCCGTCATTTGAAACAGAACATAAATGCCACAAAGACTGCATACATATCCTACTGGAGGGAAATGTGTTTATTTTGGAAAAAGTTAGCACAATGTAAATGAGTAAAGGGCTGATTAGTAAATAGAAGTAGATATTGAATGGGATAAAAGCAGCACGATATAGATCAGTTGCTGATATGGGCAGATAAATGGCAGATGGAGTTTAACCCAGATAAGTGTGATGTGCTGCACCTTGGTAGGGCAAATGCAAGGAGACAGTACACTGTTAAGGGCAAGATCCTTATCAGTGTTGCTGAGCAGAGAGATCTTGGGATCCAAGTTCATAACTCCTTGAAAGTAACTACACAGGTTGATAATTTAGTTAGGAAGGCTTATGGAATGCTTTTATTTGTTGAGGCATTGAATTCAAAAGTCAAGTGGTTGCAACTTTATAAAACTCTGGTTAGGCCACATCTGGCTTTGGAGAGGGTGCAGAAGAGGTTTACCAGGATGCTGTCTGGTTTAGAGGGCATGTGCTATCATGAGAGGCTGGATAATCTTGGGGTATATACTCTGGAGGCTGAGGGGAGATCTGGTTGAGGTTTACAAGATTATGGGAGACATAGATAGAGTGGACAGGGAGTATCTGTTTCCCAGGGTTGAGATGTCTAAATGTCTAATAATGCATTTTATGTGAGGGGGGTACATTCAAAGGGAATGTGAGGGGTACGTTTTTTATTCAGAGAGTGGTTGATCCCTGGAATGCTTTGCCTGGTATGATGGTAGAGGCAAATACATTAGAGGCTTTTAAGAGATGTGTGGGTAGGCATATGATGTGAGGAAGATGGAGGGATATGGACATTATGTAGGCAGGAGGGGTTAGTGTTTGGTGGTTTTTGATTTACTTTTTAGCTGGTTTGGCACCACATTGGGCCGATGGGCCTGTTCCTGTACTGTAGTGTGGTGTGTTCTATGGATGATGGAGGCAGGATGTTGATTACTAACCATGAAGGATGGGAGGGAGGTCGCAAGAGCATTGAAATACACGAGTGTGGGTGTGAGGTGCGGAACTGTCATTCCTGACCACCAGACTGGCTTGCCATTCGCTGCTTGCTGAACATTGCTGGTTTTCAATTGGCTGATGTGCTTGCTGCCCATAAGCAAATTACTTTTCGAACAAAACTGGAGTATTATTGAATGTCCTGAAAACATGAATAGTGGAAGATTAGTTAAACTCTCTCTCATGACCAGAATGGGGCTTGGCAGTTAAATTGGATGTGCCTGTAATTTTATTTAGCTTAAAATGCAAGCTGTTATACTTGGGCATTCCTGTAAGGAATTTTAAAATGATACCTACACCAATATTAAATGTTTATCCATTCATTCATCAAGTATACTGTTTAAAATAACACTCCAACGAAATGGGCAAGTTACTGTTCTGGGTCCTGACGGAGGGTCTCGGCCCAAAACGTCGACTGTACCTCTTCCTAGAGATGCTGCCTGGCCTGCTGCGATCACCAGCAACTTTGATGTGTGTTCTGGATGCTGTGTGGTTTAACGCTTCAAATGAAGACTGCAGGATTGGTCCGTTCCTCGGTATTGCCATTCAAGTCGAGTCCGGTTTATTGTCATTTTAACTATGGACATGTATATAACGTATATCGAAATGCGACAGCGTTTGAACCAAGCACGGACTTACACATAACACACGAATTTGATGTACGTGTAATGCAATTCCAACGGTCTGTCTTTACTCCTTTTAAAGTTTATAGTGCCTTTTGCTAATGGCTGCTGGTATGAAAAAGTCAGGTAGGAGGCATGTGTAGGATATGAAGGTGGGCCCACACGTTTTCTTCCATCTGTTGATTTCTCAGCAGTCAGGTTAAGTTAGCTTTAGTAATTTTTTTTTCGGCTACTGCCTGAGATTATCATTTAGATAGGGTTGTTGCAAGTCATTATTAACCAATTAGTCATGTGTTCTGAATGGATTTATCACTCAATTTGTCCGTTGAAGCAATTGCATCCAATTGTGCAGAGTCCAGCTATTGACTCTCATCTCTTCCGAAGTCACTGGGGTGCTAATTTCTGTGTTTTATTATCTCGACCTGGTACCTTTCCAAATGTGTGCCTACTCTGCTAACCAGTAATAACACTCGGGAGCACAAGGGCTGTAGCTGTGTTGCTCCTTTATTGTGTACTTCATTGGGTAGATGGCGACAAATTGACCTATTTCCTTTGTATTACTTAATTATCAGAGCCCCCACTGTGAAATTACCCAACAGGTTTCAGCTCCAAGAGTTTTGCCAGTTAAATCTGGAATTCCCTTTTTAGTCCGTGAGCCAGTAGGGTTGGTCGGTACCATCTGAGGGGAATAGTGCTCATAGTGATTTTTGGCAAGGTATACTGTACATCTCTAGAGTTAGAAAATATGTGATAGCACTGCCCCAGTGGTAGCTTTATGTGTGCTATCATGCATTTTATAACACTACCCTAAAATAAGCATTTCTGAAAAGTGGCCAATATAAAGTACAACATATATATTCAACTTAGTGGTATTTTGTCATCAGTGATCCCTCAACATTGAAATTTGTCACAATGACAGCTGAGTTCAAGCACTTTTCATCAAATGTTGTTATAAAATCCTACTTTGAAAACCATGTCATTGGTGGCATTCGCAGTACAGTGTCCAATTTCAGTAGAGTGAATCATTTCACTTTTAGAAAAATATTTGTCTGTTTATTTTGGAAAAGTCAATAAAAACCTTAGGACATATATAATCACATGCATTTGTGGAGAATTTATTCAGAAATTCAAATAAGTAATCACTTTTTGTATATATTCTGTATTAACATCAGTACAGCAGAAAATGTTACCCCTCCCCACAAAAGGTAAAAAAACCTCATTTGGAGAGATTTCTGGAGTTTTATCAATGTCATGATATTTTCTATATTGTTGTATCAAATCAAAACAATCTTAAGCTTTTGTCATAGCATATAGAATTATAGTACAATAATTCAAATGTGGGATTCCACACAGCCATAACCTAGGCCCCATTTGGTTGTAAAATGAATATATTTAATCAAAGACTGCTTTCCATACTTTGTTTTCCATACTTTCATAACCTATTAATAATCATAATAATTTTCCACGTCTTCCACATCTTCATCTGAGCTTTCCACACACTCTGCGGTAGATGCCTGGTTCTCACAGTCTGCTGGTTGACACATGTCAGTACACCTGAGGCTATTTGCAACATACACACATCTTGGGAGTGAACATTTTTTTGGCAGTTACGGGCCAGTAGATCCAGGATGGCATTGGTTGCTGGCTGGCCTTCCATCCAGTGCACCACCAACTGTTCAGCTTCCTCTTCTCTCTCCATCTTCCATCCTCTGCCAACAGGGCTTGGCACTTGTAGGTCCTTCTCCAATCATCTTCTCTATCTACCAATCTGGTAGTTGGCTCGCTGTGCATGTTTTGTTAAGCAGTCCTTGCATGGTGGGAGCTGATGACTTTCGATTTCACCTTTTTTGGCACAGAAAAGGTGATACCTGAGCTCATTGACTTTGGTGGTTGATGCTTTTGGGGCATACAGGAGACATGTAAATGTCTCCAGCTTGTCCATCAGTTCTGGGGAGAGGTCACATTCCTGACCCAACTCTAAGAATGTGTCCTCAGTTTCCCTGTTGCTGGTCAGAAGTTTTAGGGCACTTGTCTTCCCTTTGCCTGCAAAAGCGCTTACAGTGTCACATCCTGTATATGCGTGCAACCCGATGAGAGCCCTGCAAATCTCTATGCCAACAGTGGCAGCAACCGTCCTGATGTCTACAGGCCTTGTACGGGTTCTAGTGCCACACTTCTGGAACAATGGGGCCTCAATCTTGTCACAAAATGCGAAAGACATGATAAAGACATCTGTGTCTTCTGAGCAGATCACTACAAATTGGTTTCCCTCTCTTGTGGCATGGGGAGTATGGAGAAGTAGGCAGCCATCTGCTTCTTCTTGTTGACACTGAAGAGCTGACACCTCCTCACTGTCTTGAGATGTGATTCTGTAACATTTGTCATTCACAGTTGCATACAGAATCTTCTGTAGCTTTGCTCTGTACTCTGCCTTCCTCCATTCATGGACTATGAAGCTAATGAGACTAATTTTGTTACTGACTTTGGTCAGGAAGCTCCTCCACTGCCTCACCATCTGTGTGCCTGTGACACCTTGCAACTCATGACCAGTCTCTTCACCCCGTAGAGATCTTTCACTATTCTTGTTAGAGTTCTCCTTGTATGTATCGAACACAATATCTATTCTGCTACTCTTGACTGCCTTCCCTCAGAGCCATACCCAGAATTGCCATGGCAACATCTCTTAAAGTAACTTGACCACCTTTCACTTTCTAGACCAAGTTCATTCCATCAACCACTGTAGCAGAGTTTCCTGGGAGTTGCTCTTCTACTGCTACATTTTTCTGCAAGGTTGTAGCTAAAGTAGCTTTATTTGTCTTTCTCAGCTATCCTTCTGCTGTGGACAGGGCCCAGGATAATGGTCCAAGGGGATGGGAAAGGATATCCTCCATACATAAACTGCACCCTTGTGCCAGCATTATGATAAGTCCAAATAAAGACCTGTCTGATTTCACGATGATCGCCCTCCCATTTGATTTCACTTCTCTCTTCTTACACATATCACTGAATGTTTTCAGCTTGTTGGTTTTCATTGGGTCATGGAATTTCTTTGGTGGGTCTTCCTCTAGTCTCTCATCCTTGAAGGTTGCATAGCATTGCTCACCAATCTCATATGCCTTCATCAGGTCAGAGGCAATGTCCTTGGGGGCTGACTTTGCCGTAGAGATGCTAATGAGGTCCCGCTTCTCTGCAAATGGGTTGACCCACTCATGTATGAGGCTAACCACTGCTGAAACTGCTTCTTCATCTTTCTGGATTCTTGGCCGCTGTAGCTCCGCATGACAAAGCTCTGATTTGTTGCCTTGGACCATCTCAACTGTCCCAGGAATACACTGCGGTGCTCAGCTGTTATGTAGTAACGCTTGATAGCTCCAGCATTCAGGCTGAACCGTGATGTGCCTCCAGGAGTCTGAGTGTCTTTGTTCACTGTGGCTTCAATAGCCTGGTCCACAGGGATCTGCCCAAAGGGGTTGTTACTTGACAACTGCACTGAGAATTGGCCTGTCTTGAAGGCCTCATACACGGAAGGTTTCTTCTCTGGGAGGTTCATCATCTGAGCAAAGTAAGGGGACAGGTACCTGGCATAACTCATCTTATTATAGACAAAGCACCATGGCATCATGGTTCTTATAGCATGGAGGTGCAACTCCCAGTCCCCCTCACGAGGGGCACGCAGAAGTGCTACGTTCTCTACCATGTCAATGTATGATATCTAGAACGCAGATAGCTCTCCATTGTTGTGACAGAGGTGTTCCAGAAAGTCTGGTCCGCGGGATTATCAGCTCAGCTAAGAGTGGACTTTGCAGCAGGTTGTTTAGCTTCTGTTGGTTCAAGTCACTGGCCATGTTGTTCACATGGTCTAAGAATGATCTGATCATCCCACTCCTCTCTGGAACGTTGTCCTCAACTCACGGTGTGAACTCTGCCCATGCGAGTCTCATCAGTGCTTCATAGATGTACTTGTGGACCCTGACAGCACGATTGTAGTGTTTACCATCAAGGACTCCATTGATGGACCCCTCTGCGATGATTCCAGCCTCTATGCATACATCCTTTAGACCAGCATCCTGAAATCGCCTTCCTAGGATGGCTAAGGCATTACATATGGTATGGAATGTCCCCATCCTGAGAAGAATGTTAGAGAAGTGCTCTTTGTGCTTCCAGGCAATTTTAGTGGCTTTTGCATAGAGTGCTTGATTCATGACTACCACAATTGTTTCTAGATGAAGTTCCTTCCCAATTAGCTCTGATTGGTTCAGGATTTCAAATACTGTGGTCAACTCTGTGACTTGTGAATTGATGGTTGGCAGATACGCAACAATATCTTGTGAGATTGGTTCTTGGTCCCTGGTGCTGATATTAAAACCAGTCCATCTTGGGATTGTCTGATTCTCTGGATCTGTTTGCTTTGCAAGTGTCCACACCAGGTTCTTGCAGGCAAGAAGAGCAGCTTGCTTGGTTTCCTGGACACAGTATTCCCTGGTTGGGCCCACACGTGCACCTGCCACATATACTTCCAGTTCTTGGTCCTCAATGGTGACTGATCGCTGCTTCAGTTTCTCAGTGCATGGAAGCTCAGCTCTTGGCAGGTGTGGTCCATAGACATTGGCCTGTACCACTATGCCATTGACTCTATGTGATGTACCCTTTCCAGTGAGAGTTTCCTCAAGTCTATCGATATTGTCCCATGCAAGATTGGTGAAGGCATGAGGCTTGATGGAGGCTGGAAATATAACTTCCTGGTTGGAGGCTGTTGCTAGCTTTTGGAGACACAGAGCAGTGTCCTTCTCTTCAAGTTGGGAGTAAGACACCCTATGCCCAAGCCTGTTCGGTGTTTGGATGAGCTGAATTACCTGTCAGTGTGTTTACTGCATAAGGAAGTAGAAGGTGCTTTGGTGGTTTATGTTGGCCACATGTCACAGTATATACCTCTGTGTCATGTCACAGTGACCCTCTGTGTTTGAGTCTTGGTGTCAGGATTTCCAGTGAGCAGTCCAACAAGAAGCCGCTCTAGTTGATCCAGTATGGAGGTATGAGCACCATCTTTCACATCAGATGGATGGAATGGCCAGGAAGTCACAGTCATCTCCTGATCTGATATGTGATGAAGTCTGATCTATGATCTTGAAGAAATTGGTTGCCTTGGCCCTCCAAATTTTGAGTTCCTCTGTAGAGTTGGATTTTCCAAGACAACGTCCCTTAATGATACACCTTCAGGAACCATTAACAATTGTCCTTTGTCATCTGGAAATATATCTACTGAATTGCCCAGTTCAGATTCCAGTTCCCTACAAATGTGCTTCCTTGTAGAATCCAGAAAGCTACCACCGCTGCAATGCTATCACATATTTTCTAGCACTAGGGATGTATACCTTGCCAAAACTCACTATAAGAATTATTCCCCCCCAGATGGTACCAGTGGCCCAAATTTGGGGTCCTGGCTCACGGACTATTTGTTCCATCTTCCCTTTAGACAGCTGACTTGTTGATGCTTCAGGACGCAAGGGGAGAGTCGAAGCATTCCTGAAGATCCTGCTATATCCCACTGAGTGAGGATCAACAATGTTTTCCAATCGGAAAGGATGTGCCTACGAGGGAAAAATATCTGCTCCATTTTGGGCTTGTGATGAAGGGCTTATCGCCAGGCTGACTGGATCGATTGTGCAGTTCTCTAGCAGTTTGTGCGCTCCCTGCTGAGGGAACTGTCTCTGTCCGGTGATGGATTTTGACTGAAACTCGAAAGAGATGTAAAGTTTTGTGTTTTGCCTTACAGAGTCTGACAAGGACGAGAGCCAAGCTGATGGTGAGCGAGCAGAAATTGTCGTCGTGCCAAGCCAGATAACGTCAGGCCTGAGCGCACTGATGGCTAATTACAGCAGCTCCTTGGACAGTGGGAGTGACCAGGAGCCAGAGGGTAAACTCGGGGATATTGCAATTCAATCTCCTATTGAGGAAAATTCCAGCCTTAATGGACTTTGTAGATCTGTCTTTGCATTATGTTAAAATGGAAGATTTGGAACTAGGTGAAACTGACAGTTCCTCAAATTTTAGTTTCCTTTTAATTTCCTATTTCTATAATTAGTGTTAAACTAGATTAATAGTGTTCTTTCTCCTCTGGTCTACATTTGGTCTGACAGTTGTCTCAGTGTTCCATGGCTTGTGCATGAATCACAAAAGGTTGGTTTGCGGGTGCAGCAAACGATCAAGAAGGCAAATGGGATGTTGACCTTCATTACTGGAGGGATTGAATTTAAGAGCAGTGAGGTAGTGCTGCAACTGTACAGGGTACTGGTGAGGCTGCATCTGGAGTACCGCGTGCAGTTCTGGTCTCCTTACTTGAGGGAGGATATACTGGCTTTGGAGGTGATACAGAGGAGGTTCACTGGGTTGATTCCAGAGATGAGAGGGTTAGACTATGAGGAGAGATGGAGTCACCTGGGACTGTACTCATTGGAATTCAAAGAATGAGAGGAGATCTTATAGAGACATATAAAATAATGAAAGGGATAGATAAGATAGAGGCAGGAAAGTTGTTTCCACTGGTAGTTGAGACTGGAACTAGGGGATGTGGCCTCAAGATTTGGGGGAGTGGATTTAGGACAGAGATGAACTGCTTTTCCCAGAGAGTGGTGAATCTGTGGAATTCTCTACCCAATGAAGCAGTGGAGGCTACCTCAGTAAACATATTTAAGACAAGGTTGGATAGATTTTTGCATTGTAGGGGAATTGGGGGTTATGGGGAGAAGGCATGTAGGTGGAGGTGAGTCCATGGCCAGATCAGCCATGATCTTATTGAATTCCTGCTCCTGTTTCTTGTGTTGTGTCCTAAAGCTGTTACTTTAATTCAGTAATTCTTTGACCAATATAAATAGCAATTCAGCTGAGTATCTCTTCATCTTGTATGCTTTCCTCTGAGATTTCCTTTTTTTTTTTTTTTTTGGAACTATACATGGTCAAGTTGTTTTGAAGCTCTGTCTGCCTATGTAGAATTGCACCTTGTCCTGTCCAAAGAGTGACTGAAGCTCTCTGTCTGATGATCATTGGGATTTCAAAACTGGTACATAATTGTAATCAACACAAGGAAAACAAAGGCCCCTCTGAGTGCTGCTAGGCAGGGTATGATGTATCAGAGAAATCTGATACTTCAGTGCCAAAGTGCCCTCGATTAAGACCTGCAGTGGATACTTCAGTCTTTGGAATATCATTGCAATATTAATGCCCATTGCCGTACTCAAAGGTTCAAAGACCCATTTATATCGAAGTATGTATGCAGTATGCAACTCTTGAGATTATTCTTTTCCAGATAGCCACGAGCCAAAGAAAACCATGGAAGTCAGTTCAAAGAGAAACAACAACCCTACCCCACCCCCACACAAATAAATGGGAACACGATCATCTACCCCTCCCCCCTACAAAATGCAACAAGAACATTCCCCCCCCCAGACCCCTTTCCTACACATAAAAGGCAATAAAAATATTGGCCCCAAACCCCTTCATGCACAAAACACAGCAAGAACATTGACCCCCCCCTAAAAATCCCCCACCCCACATAAAAACCAAGAAAGAATGGGCGACAACACAATCATTCTTATATGACTTTTCAGTAATATAAAAACTTCATATTTTCTCAATTTAAATGGTAATTATTCTTTGCCCCATTAGAATGAAACATTTAGAACTTGTGTGCGGAGGAATGAAGATGAGTTAGCCGCAGTTGCGATCAATAGTGCTACAGCTGATAGAGATTCTAACCGCCCAGGTTCAGTCTAGTGTGACGTTTACATGTTCCCCCTGTAACCTTTGTTTCAGACATCTCTTGGGAGTATAGTGAGCAGTTCTGGGCCCATTCTCTATGAAAGCATGTGCTGGCATTGGAGATGGTCAGAGGAGGTTCATGGGAATGATCTCAGGAATGAAAGGGTTAATGTATGAGGAGCGTTTGACTCTGAGCCTGTTCTGGCTGGAGTTCAGTGGGGTGGGGGTGGGAATGGGAATCACATTGAAACCTATCAACTATTGAAAGCCCTGGATAGAGTGGACCCGGAGCAGATGTTTGCTATAGTTGGGGGAGTCTAGGGTCAGAGGGCACAGCCTCAGAATTGAAGGACACCCCTTTAGAAAAAGAGCTGAGGAATAATTTCTTCAGCCAGCAGGTGGTGATTCTGCAGAATTCATTGCCACAGATGGCTGTGGTGGTCAAGTGATTGGGTACATTTAAGGCGGAGGTTGATGGGTTCTTGAATAGTAAAGGCGTCAGGAGACTGGGGTTGAGAGGGGTATTGCATTGAACTGCTGTTGCTAAGTTAACAAATTTCACATCACATGCTGGTGATGATAATTCTGATTCTGAAATCCACCATAGAATGATAGAGCAGATTCGATGGGCCAAATGGCCTAATTCTGCTCACATGTCTTAAGGTCTTTTCTTTCACATCCCAAAGGTGTGTCGGTTGATGGGTTAAGTGGCTGTTGTAAATTGCCTGTAGTTTAGGGAGAGACCGTGGAGGGAGTTGATGGCAATGGGGAGAGAATAGAATGAGAATAGTGTAACTGGATGCTTGATTTGTTACTGGATACACAGACTCTGGACCAAGGGCCTGTGTACATGTTGTAGATCTGACTCTCTGACATTGTAACTGTCTTCCTATGTTGAGCATTCTTATTGATGTGTTGTAGTAATCATTTGATCAGAGCAGAACAATGTCAATGTTTCTAATATTCCTGTTAGAAATACCGCTCCAGAAAAGAGTCAAAGCTGTGGAAGAAAGCAACGTGTTACTGGGATCTGTACCAAGGCGTACGGATGACAAGGAAACGAAAGGACGTGGCAGCAGGGTTGTGGATTCGGAGTTGTGCAGTTCTTTCAAACCCAAGGGCAAGAGTGGAGGAAGGGATCATGGTGTGCGAGAAAAGCGATCTTGCCCACAGAAGTTATCGCGTCGGCCAACTCTGCTTGAAATGGTGAGAGCTTTCTCTTGTTTCTACAGTACCTATCCATGATGTGCTATAATTGTGTTACAGTTGGTTGCTGTAGTTATTACTAGTCTCTGTTTGTGTTTACCAAATTGCTTGGCCATCTCAATTTGATTTCCCATTCACATTCCGACATCACTGTCCACGGCCTCCTCTTCTGCCATGATGAGGCTAAACTTGGAATGGAGGACCAACACCTCGTATTCCGTCTGAGTAGTGATGGCATGAACATCGATTTCTCCAACTTCTGGTAATTTCTCTCTCTCTCCCCCCAACCCCCTGCCCCCTGCCACCCTTTTTCCATTCCCCATTCAGGTTACCCTCCTACCACTTGTCTTCTCACCTGCCCATCAACTCCGTTAGGCTTTCCTCCTCCTTCCCTTTCTTCCATGCTCCACTGTCCACAGCAATAGTTTCCTCAATTTACCTTTTAGCCGGTTCGTCACAACATTGTGGGCCGAAGGGCCTGTTTCTGTGCTGTGCTCTTCTATGTTCTGTTAGATTCCGTCTTCAGCCCTTTACCTCTTCTGCCCATCCCCTTTCAGCTTCTTATTCCGTCCCTCTCCCCCGTCCGTCCGTCCCTCTCCCCCGTCCGTCCGTCCCTCTCCCCCGTCCGTCCGTCCCTCTCCCCCGTCCGTCCGTCCGTCCCTCTCCCCCGTCCGTCCGTCCGTCCCTCTCCCCCGTCCGTCCGTCCGTCCCTCTCCCCCGTCCGTCCGTCCGTCCCTCTCCCCCGTCCGTCCGTCCGTCCCTCTCCCCCGTCCGTCCGTCCGTCCCTCTCCCCCGTCCGTCCGTCCGTCCCTCTCCCCCGTCCGTCCGTCCGTCCCTCTCCCCCGTCCGTCCGTCCGTCCCTCTCCCCCGTCCGTCCGTCCGTCCCTCTCCCCCGTCCGTCCGTCCGTCCCTCTCCCCCGTCCGTCCGTCCGTCCCTCTCCCCCGTCCGTCCGTCCGTCCCTCTCCCCCGTCCGTCCGTCCGTCCCTCTCCCCCGTCCGTCCGTCCGTCCCTCTCCCCCGTCCGTCCGTCCGTCCCTCTCCCCCGTCCGTCCGTCCGTCCCTCTCCCCCGTCCGTCCGTCCGTCCCTCTCCCCCGTCCGTCCGTCCGTCCCTCTCCCCCGTCCGTCCGTCCGTCCCTCTCCCCCGTCCGTCCGTCCGTCCCTCTCCCCCGTCCGTCCGTCCGTCCCTCTCCCCCGTCCGTCCGTCCGTCCCTCTCCCCCGTCCGTCCGTCCGTCCCTCTCCCCCGTCCGTCCGTCCGTCCCTCTCCCCCGTCCGTCCGTCCGTCCCTCTCCCCCGTCCGTCCGTCCGTCCCTCTCCCCCGTCCGTCCGTCCGTCCCTCTCCCCCGTCCGTCCGTCCGTCCCTCTCCCCCGTCCGTCCGTCCGTCCCTCTCCCCCGTCCGTCCGTCCGTCCCTCTCCCCCGTCCGTCCGTCCCTCTCCCCCGTCCGTCCCTCCCTCTGCCCCGTCCGTCCCTCCCTCTGCCCCGTCCGTCCGTCCCTCCCTCTGCCCCGTCCGTCCGTCCCTCCCTCTGCCCCGTCCGTCCGTCCCTCCCTCTGCCCCGTCCGTCCGTCCCTCCCTCTGCCCCGTCCGTCCGTCCCTCCCTCTGCCCCGTCCGTCCGTCCCTCCCTCTGCCCCGTCCGTCCGTCCCTCCCTCTGCCCCGTCCGTCCGTCCCTCCCTCTGCCCCGTCCGTCCGTCCCTCCCTCTGCCCCGTCCGTCCGTCCGTCCCTCTCCCCCGTCCGTCCGTCCGTCCCTCCGTCCACCTTCCTCCTCACCTGGTTTCACCTATCAACTGCCAGCTTGTCATCCCCACCACCTTTTTCTGGCTTCTGTCCCCTTCCTTTCCAGTCCTGATGAAGGATCTTGGCTCAAAATTTAACTGCTTATTCCCTGCGTCGGTGCTGCCTGAGTTGCTCAAGGTTTCCTTGTGTGCTGCTCAAGGCGTCTAGCATCTGCAGAAACTCTTGTGTTTAAGAGTAAATATGGAGAATGGAGGATGTTTAGGTACCTCAATAGCTCAGCTATGATTTTGTCTTTTAGCAAATTCTCCATTCCATTTTCTCCCACTTCCACTCATTTGCAAATTGCTGTCTTACTGCTGGTCAGACTGTGCAAAAGACCAGGGTAAAATTTCTTCATCTTTTGTTCCCTTGTCATTTATTGAATTTTATTTTGAGGTTGGTGTAATTTGTTGTTGTTTAAGGAAGGAGCAGTACATTGGTAAGAGTTTTGGTTGGAGATGGCAACTGAACCTTGAATTGAGGGGAGTTTAAAACACTTGCATCAAAAGTCTGTGCGGTTGCTTTTCCTGTTAGTGTGTCCAGATGTTGGTGTGGTAATCCAGAACTGCTGTCTTGACTTGTGTCACTTGGTAATTGGGAGGGGAATGAATGGGCTGTATTCGGCATCTTGCATTACTTCATGTTTGATATAGTCCTTCCTCCTCCCCTTTGTGACACAGTAATCATGGTCATCCATAAGTATTTTGAAGGGGACTTAATGCGAACTGGACTTGAAAATACTAGAGATAATAGACTTTGGAAAGCTTCCTGAATCCTTTGTTAGCTTTGAGTTCTCATAAGGCACCACAAAAGAAAGTGCTACATATTTTAATAATCCTTTTGTTTCTTTTGTTAGTTACTGGCCAGAGACATTCGCCATGAAAGAAACGTAGTCCTGCAGTGTATTCGGTACATCGCACAAAACAGGTTCTGGGGTCTTGAACCAAAAGTAAATGAAGCAGGCGTGAGTCCAGAGTTGCCGATAGCTTCACATGAAGGGATACCATGTCCAAACGGAACTGTAGACTGTAACACAGTGTCTGGACTTGAGACACAGACGCCTGAGCATGTGATGCATACTACTGAGAACTCTAATGCTGAAGAGATGGATCAAGGCCCTTTATCACCTGGAAGTTCAAAGTTGGTATCTACAGCAAAGCTACCTGAGGCAAGCCTAGTTACAATGCCTGCAGTAGATGATGAAATTTGGGACACCCCTGAAACCACATGTGAGGAAAGATAATCAAGAAAAATGCAAACATTGAACATGGCAACAGCAAAGACTTTTAGTGACAGTATGCTGAAGGTGCACAATTGGTGGCAGATCAGCATCATTTCTTTAATGTTTTAAATAGAGAGAACAATTTATTTGTAATAAATGGAACTGCTTAAATTCTTGTTATACATGTTTCCAGACATTGAGCTCTTGTTTGCTGAGTTTTAAAACTACGGAGTATAAATGCAAAGTGAGTATTACAAGTATTTACCAGTGATTTAAATTGCTACTTTTGTTCTTGAGTAGTTTACATTTTGTGAGGACTCTTATTTTTAATTATTCTCTTCCTTTCCTTTTATAATCATTTCCAGTCCTCTATTTCTGATAACTGTTCTGCAAAGTGATTTTGCAGCTCAGGAACTTGTGGCTGATGTAGTTGTGACTTTTACGCAGCCCCACCCATGGGTGACTGCAGAATGATCAGCTCATTTTGAGTTTGGGCATGAGGAAAGGAGCAGAGGCAGTTGAGGATGTATTAGGACAGTACTGTTTCATTTTGTAGAACTTTTCAAGGGTGTTGGAGGTAAATGGGGAGCTGAACTCTTGCACCCACATCTGTACACTTCAGCTAGTTACTTTTTGTTGAAAAACAGCAAGCTTTTTAAAAACTCCTTTCACTTGATTTGTAAGACCTTGAGACATGGGAGCAAAATTAGGCTATTTCACCCATTCTGATCCACCATTCTATCATGGCTGATATATTATCCCTCTCAACCCCAGTCTCTTGCTTTCTCTTTGTAGCATTTTTTGCCCTTGCTAATCAAAATTCCATTGACCTTCGCTTTAACTGTACCCAATAACTTGGCCACTACAACCACCTGCGTCAATGAATTCCACAGATTCACCACCCTCTGGATAAAGAAATTCCTCCCAATCTCTGCGCTAAAGAGATGTTCTTTCACTTGTATACTGACCCCTCTTGTCCTAGACTTCCCCTGCTCTAGGGAATATCCTCTCCACGTCCACCCTGTCTAGCCCTTTCAAAATTCAAAGTTAAAGTAAATTTATTATCAAAGGCCAGGCTGCCTCAGACTTGAACAGTACTGCACTTGCCAACGTGGAGCAGAGAGCGGGTTTGTAAATCTGGCGGGAGCAAAGGCTGTCAGGAAAGGCGAGGGGAGAGTGACACAGGAGAGGGGTGGTACAGGTGCAGACGCACCCAGCCCTGAGACACCAGACAAGGTGGTTTGATTCCAGACAATTGGTTTATTGATCATTGCTTCCTGCTCCCTCCCCTCTCCCTTCTCCTTTTCCCCAACCACGATTCCGCTCTCCCTGACCCCTTCCCACTCTCAGTCCATAATACAGACCCATAACAGAATCAGGTTTATCATCACTCGCATATGCCATCAAATTAGCTTTGTTTTCACAGTAGAAACCTCTATGAATGCCTTTGGAAAGGGCACAGAAGAGGTTTACCAGAATGCGGCCTGGTTTAGCGAGCATGTGCTATCATGAGAGACTGGATAAACTTGGGATGTTTTCTCTGGAGCACTGGAGGTTGAGGGGAGATCTGATAGAGGTTTACAAGATTGAGAGGCAGAGTTAGAGTCGGCAGGGAGTATCTGTTTCCCAGGGTAGAAATGTCTAATACCAGAGGGCATGCATTGAAGGAGTGAGGGGTAAGAGGGATGTGAGGGGTAAGAGTGATGGATGGCTGGAATATGCTGTCTGGTGTGGTGGTAGAGGCAAAACCATTAGACTTTTAAGAGGCATTTATATAGGTACGTTAATATGAGGAAGTTGGAGGGATATGGACAATGTGTAGGTAGGAGGGACTAGTTTTTGATTTACTTTTTAGCTGGTTTGACACAACATTGAGCCCAAAGGACCTGTTCCCGTGCTGTGCTGTTGCACCTCTGCTCAAGTTCATCCAGGGAACTGGCTTCAGCTCTCTAACTGCGGTCTTTGTTACTGTCACCAGCCGCCTGGCTGGTCTGCTGATCTGAAATACGATCTCCTGTGTAACTTCAATTGGGCAAGATTAACTCAGTGCCCAGGTAGTGGGGTTGATGGAACGTTAACCGTGACTGTGTGACTAATTGATGGACTGCAGCATTTCATCCAGAACTGCTTACCGTGATATTTACCTCCAGGAATGATGACCAAGAATGCCACGACAGCTTCGCTAACTCTGACTTGGATGTGTGCCGTCATCCTTTGTCCTCAACCTGAAATGTCAACTCTGTTTTTCTTTCCACAGACTCGATTTTTGACTTGCTGAGTTCTTGTAGCATTTGCTGTTCTTACTCTGCCAGTTTTCTTTTCATATATAGTGTTAATTTTGTTCTTCTATTACTGGGCAGAATCCTAGAATTCCTTTCCTAATGCCTTTAATGAACACCTCTTAGCACAAAACGAAATTAATGGGTTCATTATTTACTCAGGATTGTGTAATCAACGGGGATCTCACCAGTTTCTTCCAGACCTTGAAAACAAAGAGCAAATCATCCCCGAGGTTTAAATAATGTTTAGGTTTCTTTAAGCATTGCAGCTCTTGTATCATGTGGAGATGCATTTGGTCACAGTTTGACGGGTTTATCTGTTCTCAATGGGGTCTTTATTGCAACGTGACACCATGACAATTGCATGTTATTCAAATACAGATGGATTTTGAATGCACCTCAGCTGGAATGTCAACTCTGCCCTGTATCTGCCATAAATTGAGTTGTTTCCTAGGTTAACATGCAGGTTTTCTCCAACAGCGATGCAGTCAGGGATAATCATTTTCTTTCTACATATTTTAGTCAGAATAGATGGTTTGTAGTTTTGCATCTGATTTTAATTTTATATTGGGACATCCAGCTACTAAAGTAAGCAAGTCCAAGATACTGTGTCCAAAAACAATCTTGTGTGGAGAGAATGGTGGTTTGTTTCTCTTATCAGGTACCTCCTGATCTGAGTATTTCCAGGATTTTTTTGTAATCGCACCTGCTTGTTTTCGGCCAGAGAATCCAGCTGACTTTGAATTTTGATGGATTAATTGGAATACCGGCTGTTGATTTTGTTATTCGGAGCCGCTGCTACATCCTTGCAGCTTGTACTCGGGCTAGGTGTGGTGGTGGAAGTTGGTATCGGTTTCTAGACAGTTTTTATTTCACTCGTAAGTGCAGCCAATTTCAGTTAATTGAGACACATCAGGACCAGTACATTTTGCCCCAATTAGCCTGAAGTTTCATGGAAATGATTTTTAAAAAAGTATAACAACACAAACTGAGATACAATGTATTAAAATGAAATACAGAACAAATTGGAACATTACCAATAGTACTACAGTACTATAAAACTGTATTGGTTCCTAATAGTTATCAACAAAGAAATTTTGCAGGATACACAGTGAACAAGTTCATTGCAGACACCTAGTGCAGATAATAGATTGCCTTCGTACAATTTTATCTACAATTGCATCCTCCAAATCTTCCATTTCATTGTAACATTCAAGATGATTGTCAATACCTTTTACATTCATAGTCCCTAACTTGTTGATGTAATTAAATCATCCATTTTCACTCATGGCTGTTTCTCACCAACTATCAGTGACAAAAATCACTGCTATGCAATTCACACAGCTGATGCTATTTTCAAAAACTGTTCCCTCTAAGTATGGTGTAACATCTAACGGTCACGTGAGTGCAAGTGACTTGCGCGAGTTAGAAACTGTTTGCCAACAGTTCCTGTCCCAGTTAAGCAGCACAGTGTCCCAAATAAACAAAGGGAATCCCGATAATTTTCTCAATTAGTCTGTTCTTTAAGAGTTGTCCCAACTAACTGTAATCCACTGTATTTGTTCCCTCACGCCAAGCAGTATCCTGTGTAGCAGAAAAATCCATGTTCTGAAAAGTAGCAGATGAAACTGGGCAATAATGTTACTGGAAAGTACAGTAATAGGTCACAAGTCAATAAGATGCCATTCCAGTTTCCCATTTAATTTTAGGGCATTGGGTGATGTTAGGTCAAAGGTACCAATTAATGTACTTAATATTAATTCAGCTGTTTTTTTTAAAAATGCATTCTGTTACTGAATGAAGTTTATTCTTTGGTGTACCATTTAATGGAGTTTGTGCTTGGTGCTAACACACATTTGATGGAAGAAGTTAGATCCTAGTTCTGATGGTTGTTAAAAATTTTTGGGTGGCTAAGTTGCCTTAGTGCGAAGTGCTTGATTTATTTCCTACCAAATGGACAATTTTTGTAATTTTTCCTACATTATGGCTGATTTGCCAGATTTTTTTTTGCCCATTTGCTCAACTTTTATCTCCAGCAACCTCATCTCTTCACAACTTCGTCTTCTGCTGTTCTGTCACTTCAGAAAATGTAGTAATGCTGCCTTTTGTATTTCCATCCAAACCATTCATGTAGATCATCAAAAGATGAGGCCCAGCACTCATCTCTGTGGCTTGCTACACAGGACACCCTGCCAACCAAAAAAAGACACACTTCCAGTTAAATTGTCGTTCAGCCAAACGAAACAGTGTTACTTCAGGGCCAAGGTGCGAAACACAAGTCTCACACATAACACAAGGCTTGTAGCACGTAAAAGATAGCAGTAAAATACAGTCACACAAAAGATATACCCGGAATCCATGAATGCTGCAGCAGTTTGCAATTGAACTCAATACGGCTTGCCTACTGCTGAGTGAACACTGGGGTGGAAGGAGGGGTCAGCACTGACCTCGGCTTGGCGCCACGCCACATCGTCCCTGGCGCTCTGATGGAGCACACTGACTCCAGCGCCTCTCACCTGTGTGGCTTGAGGCCTAGTCCTTGCTACAATAGAGGCCACACATCTCCCTCACCGTCTGCCAATAAATCCATCAATTGGGCTTGCAGCATTCCACATTAACAATGTCCAACAGGGTCTTGCGATCACAAGAAAAGTTACTGAGACAATCATTTGCTGTTAGACTGAACGCTGCTTCCAGCGCCTCTCTGTTGCAGGCAGCATCCCAGCCCACACCAAGTCCAGCTCCTTCAGGTTCACTGCCAACGAGCAACTTTGTCTTTGGGTGGGGTGGGGGGCGCAGACCTGCAGTACTTTACATTCTTAAATGTTCAGCAGGGTCTTGTGTTCATAAAAAAAACGTTTAAAAAAGACAGTAGCACCTTTAGCTAACCCCATAGATGGCGCTGCAATGGAGCGTGCTGCTGTCTTACTGGAAGTTACCGTTTGCTGTGCACTGACGTCCATATTCCCTCTCACACTACAAGCCTTTATTTTCCCCAGTAATCTTTACTGCATCTTATTTAAAATCTTTTGGAAATTTAAGTATGTTACATTCTCTGGTTCCCATTCATCCATCGCCGTCACTTAAGTGAATTTTGATAAGCTGGTCAAATGTTATTTCCTTTAACAAACCACAGTTCCTTTGCCTGATCACCTTGATCTTTTTTCCATAGTACTCTTCTTTAAATAGTTTTTGATGTTTCCCCTGTGACACATATAGTAGTGTGTGGTCCCCTACTTTCTGTTTTTAATTACAGGCTGTTCTCTGATGGCCGGTTCTGATCTTTACAGACATCCTTTGGTTGATTCTGTGCAGATGTCAGAAAATATCATATTGAGTGGTTATCTTTTTCTGTAAGCATCTCTCCACATAAAGTTCAAAGTAAATTTATTATCAAGATACGTATGTCACCATATGCAACCCTTAGATTCCTTTTCTTGTGGGCATAGACAGTAAATTTTGAAACATTATAGAATCAATGAAAGACCACACCCAACAGGTGGGAAAACAACTAATGTGCAAAAGACAACAAACTGCATATTTAAAAAAAAGAAAGTAATTAATATGCAATAGATATCAAGAACATGAGATGAAAAGTCCTTGAAAATGAGTCCATTGGTTGTTGGAACAGTTCAGTGATGAGGCAAGTGAAGTTATCCTCTCTGGTTCAAGAGCCTGATGGTTGAGGGGTAATGGCTGTCGCTGAACCTGGTGGTGTGGGTCCCGAGACTCCTGCACCACCTTCCTGATGGCAGCAGCGAGAAGAGAACATTGCCTTGATGGTGGAAGCTGCTTTCCTGTGATGACTCTCCGTGTAGATGTGCTCGATGGTGAGGAGGGCTTTACCTGTGATGGGCTGAGGGTTTGTAGGATTTTCAATTCAAGAGCATTGGTGTTTCCATACCAGGTTATTGATGCAGCCAGTCAATATACTCTCCACCGCACATCTATAGAAGTTTATCAAAGTTTTCAATATCTTGCCAAATCTTTGCAAACTTATAAGAAAGTAGATGTGCTGCCATGCTTTTTTTGTATTGGCATTTACATGCTGGGTCCAGGACAGATCTTCTGAGGTGATAACACTGAGGCAGTTAAAGTGTTGACCCTCTCCACCTCTGATCCTCTGGCGACTGGCTCGTGGACCTCTGCTTTCCTCCTCCTGAAGTCAATAGTCAGCTCCTTGGTCTTGCTCACATTGAGTGAGAGGTTGTTGTGGCACCACTCAGCCTGATTTTCAATCTCCCCTCTGTATGCTGATTCATCACCACCACCACAGGGGTGTTGTCAGCAAACTTAAATATGGCATTGGAGCTGTGCTTAACCTCACGGTCGTAAGTGCAATTCTAAAGGACAACATCAAAAGCACATCAGTCTGTAAGAATGGACAATTATTTAAACGGGGGAGGGAACCAAATTAGTTCTGCCATTTGTAGGAAGAAATGTTTGTAAGTACCTAAAGTTTTGAATATAATAATTTCATTTTATCTATGAATAGCCTATAACTTGGGGGTGGCCTGTAAGAGTTGCATTTGCCTCTCACTAATTTACAGTCTAACGGAACTTAGTGCTAAAGCTGAGTGGTGTCACCATGTGATGAATCCAAGATGGCGTTGAGCTACAAACTCCATTGAGTTGCACTCAGGTTTGTTTGATTTTAAAGTTAAACAGTTACAATGGTTTTTAAGTTCATAAGGATGGTTTTAGAGACAGAGAGGGGAGCAAGGGGACAGGTTAGTGTTTAGAAACAGGGGTGTGAGGGAATTCCAGGTCAGGCTGGAGCCTAAGTCTCCACTCCTTGTTTGAAGACCCAACTAGTGTCTTAAAGTCTCAGCATTATCTCTTTGCTTTTATATTCTATTCCCCTTGAAATAAAGTTCCCTAAAACATCCTTAACCCTGGCTGAGGTGCCAGGAAGATGAAGGACAGTTAATGTCCTGTTCTTTTTGAAAGCATTGAAGAATAAACCAGGAAATTGTAGGCCCGTGAGCCTGACGGCAGTAGTGGGAGGTATTCTGAGGGACCAAATATATGAGTATTTGGATAGACAAGGACTGATTAGAGGTAGTCAATGTGACTTTTTGCATGGTAGGTCATGTCTAACCAATCAAAGTTTTTCGAGGAAGTTACTGGGAAAGTGGATGTAGGCAAGACATGGATGTTGTCTGCATGGACATTAGCAAGGCACTTGAAAAGGTCCCGCATGGGAGGTTGTTTAAGAATGTTCTGTTGCTTGGCATTCAAGATGAGGTAGGAAATTGGATTAGACATTGGCTTTCTGGAGAAGCCAGAGGGTGGTAGTACATTGTTGCAGTGGCCAGGGTCAGAGCAGTGATCTTGAGGCTTTAGCTCTTCAAGGCTTCCGTGAAGAGACACTTCAGTCAGAGAAAGCAAAGGAAAAAAAAGCTCAAGATTAAGTTTTTTTTTCTTTCCTCCTGCTCAACTAGCACAGTAGAGATACCAGGCAGGATAGCGGAATTCTCCTCTTGTGGGATGTGGAAGGTGGGGAGACATCCGGTGTCCCTGACGACTACAACTGTGAGGAGTGCATCTGGCTGCAGCTTCTAACAATTCACATTAAGGAGTTGGAGATGGAACTGGATGAACTCTGGATCAGCTGGGAGGCTGAGGTGGTGATAGATAGAACATGGAGAGAGGTAGTTACACCCAAGGTGCAGGACACAGGAAACTGAGTGACAGTCAGGCAGGGGAAAGGGGTTAAGGAGCCAGTGCAGAGTACCCCTCAACAACACTTTGGATACTGTCGGGGGGGATGACCTAACAGAGGAAAGTTGCAGTGGTCGGATCTCTGACACTGAGTCTGTCTCTGTGACTCAGAAGGGAAGGAGGGAGAAGGGGCACACTGTGGTGATAGGGGATTTGTTAGTTAGGGGAATGGACAGGAGGTTCAGTGGGTGAGAACAAGATCCCCGGGTGGTACGTTGCCTTCTGAGTGCCAGGGTCTGGGATATCTCGGATCGAGGCCCCAGTGTCATTAATTGGGAGCGTGAACAGTCAGAAGTCATGGTCCATATAGGTACCAATGGCATGAGAAGGATGAATGACGAGGTTCTGTATGGGGAGTTCAGGGAGTTGGGGGCTAAATTAAAGGGAAGGATTGCCACCCGGGCCATGTCTAGTGAGTTCAGAAATAGGAGGACTGTGCAGTTTAACAAGTGGCTGAGGAGCTTGATGTAGGAGGGAAGGCATAATATTTTTGGATCACTGGGCTCTCTTCCAGGGAAGGTGGGGCCTTTACAGAAGAAATGGTCTGCACCTGAACTGGAGGGGTACTAATATCCTTGTGGGAAGGCTTGTTAATGCTGCATGGTGGGGTTTAAACTAGAGTTCCAGAGGGATGGGAACCAGAGTGCCAGAGCAGTTAGTGGAGAGGTTGTGGAGGCAGGTGTTGGTAAGACCTCAGACAGAGTCAGGAAATCAAAAGGTTGAGCATGGTGTAACTAGTGTCATGAGCTGTATATATTTAAGTGCAAGAAGTATTATAGGAAAGGTCCCACACAGGAGATTAGTGTGCAAACTTAAAGCACACGGTATTGGGGGTAAGGTATTGATGTGGATAGAGAATTGGTTGGCAGACAGGAAGCAAAGAGTGGGAATAAACGGGACCTTTTCAGAATGGCAGGCGGTGACTAGTGGGGTACCGCAAGGCTCAGTGCTGGGAACCCAGTTGTTTACAATATATATTAATGACTTGGATGAGGGAATTAAATGCAGCATCTCCAAGTTTGCAGATGACACGAAGCTGGGTGGCAGTGTTAGCTGTGAGGAGGATGCTAAGAGGATGCAGGGTGACTTGGATAGGTTGGGTGAGTGGGCAAATTCATGGCAGATGCAATTTAATGTGGATAAATGTGAAGTTATCCACTTTGGTAGCAAAAATAGGAAAACAGATTATTATCTGAATGGTGGCCGATTAGGAAAAAGGGAGGTGCAACGAGTCCTGGGTGTCATTATACACCAGTCATTGAAAGTGGGCATGCAGGTACAGCAGGCGGTGAAAAAGGCGAATGGTATGCTAGCATTTATAGCGAGAGGATTTGAGTATAGGAGCAGGGAGGTACTACTGCAGTTGTACAAGGCCTTGGTGAGACCGCACCTGGAGTATTGTGTGCAGTTTTGGTCCCCTAATCTGAGGAAAGACATCCTTTCCATAGAGGGAGTACAAAGAAGGTTCACCAGATTGATTCCTGGGATGGCAGGACTTTCATATGAAGAAGGACTGGATGAACTGGGCTTGTACTCGTCGGAATTTAGAAGATTGAGGGGGGATCTGATTGAAACGTATAAAATCCTAAGGGGATTGGACAGGCTAGATGCAGGAAGATTGTTCCCGATGTTGGGGAAGTCCAGAACAAGGGGTCACAGTTTGAGGATAAAGGGGAAGCCTTTTAGGACCGAGATTAGGAAAAACTTCTTCACTCAGAGAGTGGTGAATCTGTGGAATTCTCTGCCACAGGAAGCAGTTGAGGCCAGTACATTGGCTATATTTAAGAGGGAGTTAGATATGGCCCTTGTGGCTACGGGGATCAGGGGGTATGGAGGGAAGGCTGGGGCGGGGTTCTGAGTTGGATGATCAGCCATGATCGTAATAAATGGCGGTGCAGGCTCGAAGGGCTGAATGGCCTACTCCACCTATTTTCTATGTTTCTATGAAAGGCAGATGATAGTGCTGAAGATGAGGTAGCTGGTTTACAAACAGAGGCAATGTGTAGTGAGGAGAGGCTGATGATGGGGCAAAATTGCAGCCAACAGGATGAATTGCAATGTAAAAGGTGGACCAAATCAAAAAGGATGAATACAGGACTGATGGTATTACGTTTGAATGCATGCTGTATACAGAATAAGATAGATGAACTTGCAGCACAGTTACTGATTGGCAGGTATGATGATGTAGGCATCACTGAAAGAAAATTATAGCTGGGAGCTTAATGTCCAAGGATACACATTGTTTCACAAGGACTGGCAGGAAGGCAGAGGGGAAGGTGTTGAATCATTGTGGTGAGAGCTAAGGTACTACAAGGATAAAAAGACCCTGATGGAAGTTGTATGCAGACCCCCAAACAGTATTAAGTATGTGGTCTACAAGTTGCAATGGGAGATAGGAAATGCATGCCAAAAAGTCAATGTAAAAATAGTCACGGGGCACTTCAATATGCAGGTAGATTGGGAAAATCAGGTTGGTGGATGGATTAGAGAGCTTAAGGTCAAAGAACCCTCAAGGGAAAATGATCATAATGTGAGCAAATTCGCCCTGAAATTTGAGAAGGAGAAGGTAAAGTGAGATGTATCGGTATTACAGTGGAGAAAAGGGATGATAGACGATCTGACCAGAATAGGTTGGAAAAGAACCGTGGCAGGGATGATGGTAGAGCAGCAATGGCTGAAATTTCTGGAAGCAATTTGGAAGGCACAGGATATATCCATCCCAAAGAGGAAGGTCAGCTGGTGGCACAGTGATATAAGCGCTGGACTCGAGCCGAGGTTCCCAGGTTCGGATCCAGTCGGGCCGCTCCCGAGTGTGCTTTCCATCCATGAGCTCGCAACTCAACCTCGTAAAATAAAAAAATACCGCAAAATACCTCTGCGAGGAGTGGCGCCCCACACAGCCTTCTGATCCACACCTTGTAAGGCATGAAAATGCCCGACGCTGGCCTCTCAGGCCTGAGTCAACGTCGTCGTCGTCATCATCATCATCAAAGAGGAAGCAGTATTCTAAAGGAAAGATAACGCAACCATGGCTGACAAGGAAAGTCAAAGCCAAAATAAATACTCGAGATGGCATATAATAGAACAAAAATTAATGGGAAGCTAGAGGACTGGGAAGCTTTTAAAAACCACCAGGAGGTAACAAAAAGTCACTAAGGTAAAGATGGAATACAGAAGGAAGCTAACCAATAATATTAAAGCGGATACCAAAAGTTTCTTCAGATACGTAAAGTGTAAAGGAGATGTGAGAGTGGATATCGGACTGCTGGAAAACGATGCTGGAGAGGTAGTAATAGGGGACAGGGAAATGGCGAACGAACTGAATAAGTATTTTGCATCAGTCTTCACTGTGGGGAAAACATTAGTAGTATAGTGGAAGTTCCAGGTGTCGGGGGTCATGAAGTGTGTGAAGTTACCATTACTAGGGAGAAGGTTCCTGGGAAACTGTAAGGTCTGAAGGCAGATAAATCATTTGGACCAGATGGTGGACACTCCAGGATTCTGAAAAAGGTCGTTGAAGTGATTGTGGAGGCATTAGTAATGATCTTCCAATAATCACTAGATTTTGGAATGGTTCCGGAAGACTGGAGAATTGCAAATGTCACTCCACTCTTCAAGAGGGAAGAGGCAAAAAAAAAAAAGGAAACTATAGGCCAGTTAGTCTGACCTCAGTGATTGGGAAGATGTTGGAGTTGATTATTAAGGATGCGGTCTTGAGGTACTTGGAGGCACATGATAAAATAGGCCTTTGTCAGCATAGCTCCCTCAAGGGAAAATCTTGCCTGACAAATCTGTTGGAATTCTTTGAAGAAATAACAAGCAGGATAGACAAAGGAGAATCATTTGATGTTGTATACTTGGATTTTCAGAAGGCCTTTGACAAGATGCCACACGAGGCTGCTTAACAAGCTATGAGCCCATGGTATTACAGGAAAGATTGTAGCATGGATAAAGCAGTGGCTGATTGGCAGGAGGCAAAGAGTTGGCTGCCGGTGACTAGTGGTGTTCCACAGGGGTCTATGTTGAGACAATTCTTTTTACGTTATATGTCAATGACTTGAATGATGGAACTGATGGCTATGTGGCAAAGTTTGCAGACAATATGAAGATAGGTAGAGGGGCAGGTAGTTTTGAGGAAATAGGCTACAGAGGACTTAGACAGATTAGGAGAATGAGCAAAGAAGTGGCAGATGGAATACTGTGTTAGGAAGTGTATGGTCATGCACTTTGGTAGAAGAAATGAAAGGGTTGACTATTTCCCAAATGGAGAGAAAATACAAAACTCTGAGGTGAAAGGACTTGAGAGTCCTTGTGCAGGATTCCCTGGAGGTTAATTTGCAAGTTGAGTCTGTGGTGAGGAAGGCAAATGCAATGTTAGTATTGATTTCAAGAGGACTAGAATATAATGCTGAGACTTTACAAAGTACTGGTGAGGCCTCACTTGGAGTATTGAGAGGAGTTTTGGGTGATAATTATGGAAATTGGAGAGAGTTCAAAGAAGGTTCATAAAATGATTCCAGGATTGAATGGCTTGTCATATGAAGAGTGTTTAACGGCTGTGGCCAGTATTCACTGGAATTCAGAAGAATGAGGAGTAACCTCATTGAAACCTACTGAATGGTGAAAGGCCTTGATATAGTGGATGTGGAGAGGATGTTTCCTATGGTGGGAGAGTCTAAGACCAGAGGACACAGCCTCAGGATAGAGGGACGTTCTTTTAGAACAGAGATAAGGAGGGATTTCTTTAATCAGAGAGCGGTGAATCTGTGGAATTCATTGCCACATACAGCTGTGAAGGCCAAGAAGCAGAGGTTGATAGATTCTTGATTGGTCAGGGCATGAAGGGATACAAGGTGAAGGCAGGAGATTGGGGCTGAGAAAAAAATTGGATCAGCCATGATGAAATGACAGAGCAGACTCGATGGGCCAAATGGCCTAATTCTGCTCCTATATCTTATGGTCTTATGGTTTTATGTTTGTCTCTGTGACTGGAGGCCAGTGACTAGTGGTGTGCTGCAGGGATCAGTGTTGTGTCTAGTGTTGTTTGTTGTCTATGTCAACCACTTGGTTGATACTGTGGTTAACTGGATCAGCAAATTTGCAGATAACACCGAGTTTGGGGATGTAGTGGACAGCGAGGAAGACAATCAAAGCTAGCGGTGGGAACTTGACCAGCTGAAAAATGGCAGATGGAATTTAATGCAGGAAAGTGCAAGGTTTTGCACATTGATAGGACCAACCAGGGTAGGTCTTACACAGTGAACGATAGGGGATTGAGGAGTACGGTAGAACAAAGGGGAATACAGGTCTATAATTCATTTAAAGTGGCATCACAGATTGATAGGACCATAAAGCTTTTGGCACATTGGCTTTCATAAATCAAATTATTGAATAGAGGAGATGGGATGTTATGGTGAAGTTATATAAGACATTGGTGAGGCCCAAGTTGCAGAATTGTGTGCAGTTTTGGTCACCTACCTACAGGAAATATGCAAGTAAGATTGAAAGGGAGCAGAGAAACTTTACAGGGATATTGCTGGGACTTGAGGACCTGAGTTGGTGGGAACAGTTGAATAAATTCAGAGTTTATTCCCTAGAATGTGAAGGATTGACGGGACATTTGACAGAAGTTTACAAATTATGAGAATATAGATCGGGCAAATGTAAGTAGGCTTTTTCTATTGATGTTGGATGAGACTACAGCTGGAGGTCATGGGTTAAGGGTGAAAGGTGAAGAGTTTAAGGGGAACGAGGAGGAACCTCTTCCCTCAGAGGGTGGTGGGAGTGTGGAACGAGCTGCCAGCACAAGTGGTGGGTGCGGGTTCAATTTCAGCGTTTAAGAGAAATTTAGAGAGGTTGGAGAGCTATGGTCTGGGTGCAGGTCGGTGGGAGTAGGCAGATTAATGGTCCGCACTAACTAGATGGGCTGAAGGGCCTGTGTCTGTGCTGTAGTGTTGTATGACTCTGTGACTCTAGATGTGCAGGGAATGGAGGGATATGCATGAGCACAGGTGGAGGACACGGTAGCCTAGTGGTTAGCACTACGCTTTACAGTGCAGGTGACGCGGGTTCAATTCCCACTGCTGCCTGTAAGGAGTTTCTACGTTCTCCCCGTGACTGCGTGGGTTTCCTCCGTGTGCTCCAGCTTCCTCCCACAGTCCAAATATGTACCGGTTGGCAGGTTAATTGGTCATTGTAAATTGTCCCGTGATTAGGCTGGGGGGATTACTGGGCAGTGTGGTTTGAAGGGCTGGGAAGGGCTTATTTCACACCCTGTCTCAATTTTAATAAGATAGATTAGCTCAATATCATGGGCTGATCTGTGCTGTACTGTTCTACGTTTTTAACGTGTATCTTGAAAGCTCCCTCTCAATGGAAGCAGATATTAAAGGTAATTTGCCATCACCTTTGAATGGAGATGAGAGAGGTACAAAGTCAGCAGGAAAACCCAGGAAGGATCTGAACTGAGTGGGCAGATAAAGAGCCTTGCCCGAAATGTCCCTGTGATACTGAATTCTTCCAGAAGCTTGGTTTTTTTTTAATGATTTGGGGATGTTGGAGGTTTTCAGAGTACTGGGGGGAATACAATACAGTGATGGGAGAGAACTTACAGATTCCACATAGACAGCACTGGAGATCGAGACTGGATCTGTGAGACGGGAGCTCAGCTAGCTCTGCCATTGTGCTACCAGCTGTATTAGCAATGTATGATCCTGGAGCTGACCAAAACATGGAAGTAGAACAAAGAACACAGAAATTTACAGCACATTACAGGCCATTGGGCCCACGATGTTGTGCCGACCAGGTAACCTACTCTAGGAACTGCATAGAATTCGCCTAGCACATAGCCCTTTATTTTTCTAAGCTCCATGTACCTATCTAAGAGGCTCTTAAAAGACTCTACTGTATCCGCTTCCACCACCGTTGCCGGCAGCCCATTCCACACACCCACCGCTCTCTGTGTGAAAAACTTACCCCTGACATCTCCTCGGTACCTATTTCCAAGCACCTTAAAACTGTGCCCCCTCGTGCTAGCCATTTCAGTTCTGGGGAAAAGCCTCTGGTTATCCACATGATCAAAGCCTCTCATCATCTTCTACACCTCTATCAGGTCACGTCTTATCCTCTGTTGCTCCAAGGAGAAAAGGCCAAGTTCACTCAACCTATTCTCATAAGGTACACCCTCCAATCCAGGCAACATCCTTGTAAATCTCCTCTGTACTCTCTCTATAGTATCCACATCCTTCCTGTAGTGAGGTGACCAGAACTGAGCACAGTGCTCCAAGTGGGGTCTGAATAAGGTTTTATATAACTGTAACATTACCTCACGGCTCTTGAACTCAGTCCCACGGTTGATGAATGCATCACACCATACACCTTCTTACCAACACTGTCAACCTGTGCAGCAGCTTTGAGTGTCCTATGGACACGGACCCCCAGATCTCTCAGATCCTCTACACTGCCAAGAGTCTTACCATTTATATTATATGCTGTCTTCAAATTGAACCTACCAAACTGAACCACTTCACACTTATCTGGGTTGAACTCTATCTGCCACTTCTCAGCCCAGTTCTGCATCCTATCAATGTCCTGCTGTAACCTCTGACAGCCCTCCACACTATCCACAACACCCCCAACCTTTGTGTCATCAGCAAATTTACTAACTCACTTTCTACTTCTTCATCCAGGTCATTTATAAAAATCACCAAGAGTCCAATGGACAATAACCGGAGGACTAGTGTTAATCATGGTTGAATGGGTAGGGTAACCAGAAATATTCCCTGATCTTTGAATAACACAGATCATGAGCATCATCTATGATGTGGTGCCACTAAGAAAGATGAAGGAACTATCCCCAGCAGGCGTTGGGGTCATTGTGCTGTGTTCTTTGGGGTCACACTTGGATGTACAACCTTGGTCTTTTGTAACTCAGTATAGAGCAAAACCTGGCTCTGTCAGTAGGGAAGTGTTGATCTTCTGAAGACTCTCATTTCTCTCCCAACTTTGTCACCCTTGCTTCCTGTCTGTTCAAAATTTAACAGCACATGCACTGAAAGCTGGAGACTCCGAGGTTCTGTCGAACGTTGCTCATTCCAGTTAGAGGGAACTGATGAGCAGGACTCCAGTTCCTTTGCATTTATTTTAGAGACTAGAACAGAATACTGAGCAAAGTGACTAGTTGTTTTTGCCAAGCCTCAGCAGAAGGTTGTATTATGTGTTTCCACAGCAATTTTGTTACTCATTGTATGGTTGGTGTTTAAGAAAGTCATGCTTTTGCATATGGATTTTATAATATTTTCAGTGTTTTTAGAAGGATACTGCTACTCTCCTGCTGTGCTGGTGCAGAGCTGATTCTGATTGGAAACCCTGGGTAAAATCTCAATAAACTAAAGGCACTTGGAAAGTAGATAAAGACCAAATATGACTGTCTAGTGTAGATAATTGCATTCCTCATTCAAGCCAAGAATTCTGGTGATCTAATAGCAATCCTTCTGTTTGAGAAGTTTAAATTCTGTGGTTTGAGGAATCAAAAAAAAGTAATTTTTATGTGATTATTCAACAATGCTTTCTGTATTATATTTGGTTCCAAGTCCTCTACTGTCTATTGAAGCAAGGGGATTTGGTGTATTTATGTTCGAGGCAGAGAAACGTTCTCTAATCTGACACCTAAACAAAAGGCAACAAGGCCTAGTAAATCGTACACTTAACTGTGTTCAGGATCTTAATTACTATCAGGGGACAGTAGGCCAGAACTCACTATAACTAGTAAGCAAGCAACTTCTGCCACTCGTTGAACTTGGCCCAGTCTGATTAATTTACAGGAGGCTAGGTCTTCCATCGATTCACCGGCATGTAGAAGCTGCTATCGAGGCAGGTCTATCCCCTTTCCTTTTTAGGCTTTTTAAGAGACAGCTATGAATCATATATACCGTCTGATGTTCAGTTTGGTGTCATCGGTAAATTGGACTGTTTACACTTTTCCATAGATGCTACCTGGCCTGCTCAGTTGCTCCAACATTTTGTGTGTTGCTGGATGAGATTAGTCAACTGGCTTTCCTGCAGGACATCAGTAAGCCAGATGAACTTTTGCAACAACCTGGTAACTTTGTGGCACCACAGCTGATGCTGACTTTGAATAGCAGTCTCATTTAATTACTATGATTCAACCCGCCAGTTGTTACAGTCAGAGCTAAGTGGTCTAGGTTTGTTAATGCTGACCCAGTAAAAGCACTATGTGACTGGCCCCACATCACTGAAAGCAGGTGACCCAAACAGCAGTACAGTGCCCCCTACAGGCCATCGATGATCCTGTAAGCAATTGTACATCAATCACAGCTATGAGCCGCACAAAGCAGTATTCAACAACCAGAGACTAGTGAGATGCCGCATCACTGCTCCAGCAGCCTGGGTTTGGTATTGTTCCGGATGGAGTTTGGTATTGTTTGATAAGGAATTTGATATGCAGATTGGTATTGTTCTAAACAAAGTTTGTTATTATCTAGTTGGAGTTTGCATGTTTTCTTTGTCACTGCACAGACTTCTTTAGCACTTTGTATTGCCTCTTGACTAATTTTGAGGTTAATTGCTCCATATAGTTCACAGCACTACCATTGTATTACACGGCCACCTGGCTGGTAGAAATTGTCTGAAACAATGTTTTTTCTTATTAATATTCTTTTAGAGTATGAACAAGATTCCTACTTGTAGGACATCTATTAGTAATCATCTGTTCACTTATAACTCGAGTGCCTTACAAATTTCCCGTAAGTGTTGAAGGTAGAATTGTGGAGAACACTCTACTTATAAAGGCAGCCGATGAACTGGGAATGCATCATGCAACAACTCCTGGAGACCAGGTGGAAGGAGGGGAGGGGATGTTTGGATCCATTCTTGTATGCCTCAGAAAGCCCTCTCGATATTCCTCTGAGAATTGCCCACTAAGGACAGTGGACCTGATCTGGAGGAGAGAACACTACCTAGCAAAGTCACCGGGTTGGATGATGAGAGAAACACTTGTGAGCCACACCTGGCAATTCAGCAGGAGTATCAATGTGAGAACAAATGCAGCAAGGCTTTCCTAGACTGAGGAAGGTACCTAATACTGCTTTACAGAGGCATCTGTTTTTGGATAAGTTCAAAGTAAGGAACAGCCCTGTGAAGTCATGTAACCTTTCAGCACGGTGAAATCTCCCTCAGTAAATTTAGCAACTATGGTCCACAAAGAGCTGTACTGGGCCATCGGTTATTCAGGGTGGCCACTTATTCGGGACAACTCTTAAAGAACAAAATTAATCAAGAAAATAGCCAGGATTCCCTTTGTTTATTTGGGATACTCTGCTGCTTAATTGGGACAGGAGACTGTTGTCAATTTCTAACGATTATCAGTTGTGTACACATGTCATTAAACACTACACTGTGCTTAGAGTGAACACTTTGTAAACAGCGTCAGTTGCGTGTGTTTGTATTCAAACAGCAGTGATTTTTGTTACCAATGTTTGGCGAAAAATAAGCAGTAAGACAAGTTGGAATTGTTTCGCTAACTGTAGTTTCAAGCGTTCAGGCTTGGAGACACCAGAAAAGGCTGGGAGTGAAAGTGGAACTATTTAATTACTTCAACAAGTTAGGGACCACAAAGAATTTGAAGGTATCAGCAATCATCTTGATTGTTACAATGAAGATGATGATATGGAGGCTGCAATCATCAAAAATATTGTATGAAGGCAATCCATTACACTGGAAAACAATTTTTTTCAGAAATGTTGCTTCCTCAGAAATTTGTTTTTGTTTGTGATAGACCACTTGAAGCTGAACGCAGATATAATTTCAGACTACTTGTATCACATAGGAACTTGGAGAAACAAGAAATTAACTTTTATTGAATATAATGTGTTTAATTGCTTAACAGCGCTGATGCTTTGCAATAGTTCAACTAAGCTGACAATGTTTTGTTGATGATTTTCATCATTTGTCCTCAGTGTTGGAGGCTTCTTGATTAAGTGTCCACAATAGTCAGCTGGCACAAATGGATTCCGGTTGCCCTGATTCTATTTCTCCATGACCGCAATGTCCTGGTGAAACTTTTCACCATGCTCATCACTGATAGCACCAAGACTTACAGGGAAGAAGTCTAAATGGGAATGCAGAAAATGAATCTTAAGTGACATGTCACACTTCATGATTTTGTATGCTTGAAGCATGTTGTCAGCCAGTTGCACGTAATTTGGTGCAGTTTAATTGCCAAGAAAAGTTTCAACAACATCCTTGAATGTCTTCCATGTGATTTTCTCCAGCCCCACTGGAAGTTCTTTGAATTGCCTGTCATTGATGCCCTGTTTGATTTGTGGACCAACAAAAATGCCTTCCTTAATCTTGGCATCAGTTATTCTGACTGGAATTATGAATTGAAGCAACAAATATAGACAATTTCAAAAAAAGTGGGAAATTTCATGGTAACTTTCATGACTGGCAGCCCAGAATCAATAACATGCACCCAAAAGTATTAGGAAGCAAAATCTCAGTTGTCCAATGTTATCAGCACAAAGTGTCTGTGCTGATGTTGTTTGTTTACAGTCAATCATAAGAACATGGCAGTGTACACTGGATAAATTCCTCCATTGATAACTTCAGAACTAATACAGTTTTATATACTGTAGTAGTTGTGGCAGTGTTCTAAATTGTTCTATTTCATTTGAATATATAATTTATTACTCACTTAAATGGTAGTTCATCTTTTTTATACTTTTGCACTATTTCCATGAAATGTTGGCCAGCTGGAGCAGCCATTTAAAATGTACCGGTACCGATACATCCTAATTAACCAGAATCCACTGTATTCGGATATTTTAGCCCATATGATCAATAGCTAGGTCCAAAAACAGGCTTTAAAAAGGTAATGAGCAAGGATTGAGGATCAGAGCCAGGTCTTTCAGGGAATTTCAGAGCTCGAGTTGTAGAGAGCTGAAAGAAGTCCAGTTGAAAGATGAAGAGACCATGAAGAAGATGGAGTGGAGAAACCTCAACACATTTAGCACGAAGAAATTTTTATACGACCTCCATTTTTCACTCACTGTCAAGGTGATATCTGACATCACAGACTGCATCAGGGGTAAAGCAATGAAACTCTTGGGTTAAAATGAATGGTTGACACACCAATACTTCCTTGTCATAGCTTTGAATCTGGGAAAAGGAGCAATGATGCAAATCATTTGTATTACATTGGTTAATCTGATAGGGAGGCAACTAGTTACGGACGTTATCATCACTCAGGAGTTTCATCTCTATATTCACAGCTATGAGAAACGATCGTTGGTGACATGCCAACTGTAATCCAGAGTGCTGCAAGAATCCAACAGTAGCTACAAGAATCTATCTTAGACATCATTCATAACTGTTCAACTGTGAAGCGCTTCTTTTTTGTGGGAAATGGAAGTCAGAGAATCGTTGAAATGTTGAATCAAAGACTATTAGACCTGTCTCAACTGTCAGTCCCATTTCCCCCCAGCCATACATATTATTGCCCCTTGAGTTTGTATCTAATTTCCTTTCGAAAACCCTGATTGCTTCCAGCACCCCTGTGAGTTCCACATCATAAACTATCCTCTGTTTTAAAAAAAAACTGGCCCTGCAAAAACGATCCTTTTGTCTTTCAATGTTATTTTATTTACGTAACGATACAGCCAGGACCAATGAACGTACTGAGCCTTGTAGGAGGAAACAGAGCACCCGAAGGTCACCTGCTCGTGAACGTGATCGCGAACGCTGTATTGGCATCATGCTAACCGCTAAGCTACCGTGCGTGATTTTAACCTTCTGCCCCTCTTGCCACCTTGCTTGAAACATCTGCCGATGGCATCATCTTCCCATTTACAGTATTTACCCCAACAGGGTAAGGTATGGTACAGCTTGAGCAAACTTTCTCCAACCGCTATCTTTAAACCTTCTCCTGTATCTTCACACCCATTTAGGATGTTACCAGTGGGTGCAAAGATCCAGTTGTGTCTTGCTCGTGCATTTTTCAGTGCAACTTTCGTCTTTGTGCTGTGTTTTGATGTTTGCTATCTAAAATCCCATGCGTATTCTTTAAAAGCTGATCTCTGAGTCTGCCCCTTGCTGCTCGCAAGCACTTGTACGTCCAGTTCCTGTAACGAAGTACGGATCACTCTCAGCAGGTCAGGCAGCCTCCTGTGGAGTGAGAAAAGGTAAACGTTCAGGTCTGAGAGTCTTTGTCAGATCTTCCACGATCCAGGCAATGCCCTGCTTTTGTAGTACCATCGAGCACGAGGTACAGGAGCCTTGGGTCCCACACCACCGGGTTCAGGAACAGTGGTTGCCCTACAACCATGAGGCTCCTGAACTGGCGTGGGCAACTTCTCTCAGCACAACTCTGAACTGATTCCACAACCTAGACTCACTTTCAAGGACTCTTCACAGCTCATGATCTCAGTGTCACACTTCATTAGCACAGTTTGACTTTTGCATATTGGTTGTTGGTTTATGCAGTTTTTCATTAAATTCTATTGTATTTCTTTATTTTCCTGTAAATGCCTGTAAGTTATTGAATCTCAGGGTAGGATGTGGTAACATATATGTACTTCCGTAGTAACTATACCTTGAACTTTGAACTTTAGAATTTGTGCCAGTTGTCCGATATCAGTTGTATATTTTTCTGCTGAAATGCATTATTTCAGATTGCTCCATTTGCCACTTTTGCCAGCCTGTCTTTGTTTCAGTGGAGCAGGCAGAGCAGTGGAGGAATTCGGCAGGCCAGGCGGTGTTTGCAGTGGGAAGTTTGAGTCTGGTTGGAGACCCTTTTTCCCTAGGAGCTGTGGTCAACGAAGGGTCTCGACCTGAAATGTTGACTGTCATTTCCCCTCCACAGATGCCATCTGACCTCTGAGTTCAGCTAATGTTCAGTGCGTTGCCTCAGATTCCAGTCTCGTCTCCATTTTAGTCCCGTTGAATTTTGTCCTTCCCACTCTTTGCCAGATGTCCAAACTTTGTTTGAGAGGTGGCAACTTTCCCTCCATGTCCATATCTAATTCATTCACGTGTATCAAAAACACATGACGCTTAACGTAGTGAGGAATGTAATAGAAACACTTGGGATGTCAGGCAGAACTAATGAAAGGAATGAAATTGAGCAGTCTGGGGTAATGACTTTGCAGCTGCAGAAGGTTAGAGTTGAAATGAGTTTCAAGATTCTGAGCAAATGGGAGAGAAGGTAAAGGTCACGGGAAGGTCATTGTTATGTTCTGTGACTTCAAAATATTAAATTCATTCAAAGGAAGACAGGAGTCTGAAATGCAGGTCTAACTTCAAGTTTACTTTAAGCGAGGCACACAGGTATCACATGGTAGTATGATGACATGCAGTTCATGGATTTATACATATAACCTGTGGTGAATTATTTAAACAAACAAGGATGGTTAATCAAACAATACATTACTCAAATATTACTGAAACATTAAACACACCTCTACAATGCACAATCATTCCTCTGTTGTCCCTCCAGTCCTCTAAACTTCCTGCTTTCCTTCCATCCAATCACTCACCTTTTGTCCTCTCCTCCCCATCTCACTTCCCCTGCATTTCCAGAGGTTTCACTTTTACTCTGATGAAATGTCAGGTCTGTATACAACACTCTAAGTGCAGTCTAGCCAAGGTTCAGTACAGGTGTACCATCTGCCCTTTCCAAACCCATCACCTTGGAACTAAACTTTAAAGCTTGGTTTAGCTTTTCCGTGGTCTTGTAAACCAGTAAAGTAGCCTGCAGTGATAAGTGTATTTGTTCTCTGTGATCCCTTCCCATTGAGTTCTTTTCTTCCACGTACTTAGTGATCTTGGGTTCCTTAAGGTTGTTATAGCCGGGGGGGGGTGGTCATGGGGACAAGCTCCCACTACCTGTTAAATGCTCCCAATGACGTGTGCCTCAAATAGCCTCTGACAGCCAGTCCAGCTCCTGGCCTTCACGTGTGGCTGAGCTACCAAGCCTGGCAGAACAGTTTGTACCTTCAGGAGAAGGGAAAAGGTGGGTTTCTGGCACCTTAGAACCAGTCGCTTTGGGCAGATGGGGCTTGTCAGCCGTGGTTGGCAGCTCATCCAGGAGAAGGAAAACTCTGATCTCAAACCTCTGCTGCCTTGCGGCTATTCCCACTCATGGAGAAGGCTTCAGTAATAAACCCCAAGGGAAAAATCTGGAGCTGGAGTCTCCAAGGCTCTATGTTGAGTTCAATGGAAACTCCTGTGATGCTGCCAGTGCCAAACTGTATCGATTTCTGCTGTTCCTTTGGCTTAATTGGTTGTGTGGAGAGAGGGAACCTGCTGCACGGGCACCAGCTTGCTCTCCATATCGTACTGTCCTGACTTCGTGTACAGGTTGCACATCACGTAGACAGCTGGGACTCAACATCCTTGGTTGTCCCTGACCAACGGAGGCCTAAAGTTAGTGATTCTGCTACTTTTCTGAGATTAGTTATCCACTCTACAAGTTTATTGATGTTGTCCAATAACTTGAAATCAAGGTAAGATGCTGCAAGTGCTCGGCAGATTGGGCAACATCCTTGGAAATGGTTTGGGTCTGAGATCCTAGATCTTCATGCACACCGGGGGGTGGAGTGGAATTTCTCACCTGCATGAAGTTCACCAAATAGACACAATGATAAATGCAGAACAGCAGAACCGTGCCAGGATGGGAGTATGACCGGGACGAAAGCGACAATGACAGTAACTGAGCGAGGTGGGATTAGGTGTACAAGAACGTGACAGCACCGGTGGGAAGAGAAGGGAAGAAGGGATTGGTTCGGAAGTCCGGTAGCACTGGGGAAGAAGTCCGGTAGCACTGGGGAAGAAGCCGTTCTTTAGTCTGCCCCTCTGTGCTCTCAGGCCCAAACGTCTTAGAAACATAGAAACATAGAAAATAGGTGCAGGAGTAGGCCATTCGGCCCCTCGAGCCTGCACCGCCATTTATTATGATCATGGCTGATCATCCAACTCAGAACCCCGCCCCAGACTTCCCTCCATACCCCCTGATCCCCGTAGCCACAAGGGCCATATCTAACTCCCTCTTAAATATAGCCAATGAACTGGCCTCAACTGTTTCCTGTGGCAGAGAATTCCACAGATTCACCACTCTCTGTGTGAAGAAGTTTTTCCTAATCTCGGTCCTAAAAGGCTTCCCCTCTATCCTCAAACTGTGACCCCTCGTTCTGGACTTCCCCAACATCGGGAACAATCTTCCTGCATCTAGCCTGTCCAATCCCTTTAGGATTTTATACGTTTCAATTAGATCCCCCCTCAATCTTCTAAATTCCAACGAGTAAAAGCCCAGTTCATCCAGTCTTTCTTCATATGAAAGTCCTGCCATCCCAGGAATCAATCTGGTGAACCTTCTTTGTACTCCCTCTATGGCAAGGATGTCTTTCCTCAGATTAGGGGACCAAAACTGCACACAATACTCCAGGTGTGGTCTCACCAAGGCCTTGTACAACTGCAGTAGTACCTCCCTGCTCCTGTACTCGAATCCTCTCGCTATAAATGCCAGCATACCATTCGCCTTTTTCACCGCCTGCTGTACCTCCATGCCCACTTTCAATGACTGGTGTATAATGACACCCAGGTCACGTTGCACCTCCCCTTTTCCTAATCGGCCACCATTCAGATAATAATCTGTTTTCCTATTTTTGCCACCAAATAGTAATCTGTTTTCCTATTTTTGTCTTCTCTCAGTAGCTGCAGAAGAGAGAAAGTGGATGTCCAGAGCAACAGGCACCTTTGACAAAACTACTGCCCTTCCTGACACTTAACTGAGGAGAAAGTGAAAAACAATTAGTCTCAAAACGCAGATAAGGTGGGGAGTTTGAATGGACAAAGGGGTGTCTATGATAGGGTGTGGCCATGGGGTAGAGTTATAGCTGCCTCCAGTGGGTTAATGGGTACTGTTGGAGGGCAATGATACAAGTTACAAAGTGCAAAGTGATAGGCTGTAATGGGCAGAGTAAACCGTTCACAGATGGGTGGTCTGATCTATACACATCCAGATAACCAATTACCCAAAGTTGTTCAATTTGACAATCTGGAAAGCTGTGATGGTTTTATTCATTTTTATTGAGACACAGCACGGAATAGACCCTTCGGCCCTTCGAGGTGTGCTACCCAGCAATCCCCAATTTTACAGTGTGGAACACACCCTTCGGCCCTTCGAGCTGTGCTGTCCGGCAACCCCCAATTTTACAGCACGGAATAGACCCTTCGGCCCTTCGAGCTGTGCTGTCTGGCAACCCCCAATTTTACAGCATGGAATAGACTCTTCGGTCCTTCGAGCTGTGCTACCCAGCAATCCCCAATTTTACAGTATGGAACACACCCTTCGGCCCTTCGAGCTGTGCTGTCCGGCAACCCCCCTGCCACCGATGTTAATCCTAACCTAATCATGGGACAATTTACAATGATCAATTGACCGACTGACCGGTACGTCTTTGGACTGTGGGAGGAAACCAGAGCACCCAGAGGAAATGGCTCCTTACAGCTCCTGTACAAACTCCTTACAGGCAGCGTTGGCAATACCGGACATTTGTTTTCTCTACAAACATTGAAAACCTACAGCACAAAACTGGCCCTTCGGCCCACAATGCTGTGATGAACATGTCCTTACTGAGAAATTACCTAGGGTTACCCATAGCCCTCTGTTTTTCTGAGCTCCATGTATCTGTCCAGGAGTCTCTTAAAAGACCCTATTGTATCCACCTCCACCACCGTCACTGGCAGCTCATTCCACGCACTCACCACTCTCTGCGTAAAAAAAACTTACCCCTGACATCTCCTCTGTACCTACTTCCAAGCACCTTAAAACTGTGCCCTCTCGTGCTAGCCTTTTCAGCCCTGGGGAAAAGCCTCTGCCTACTCATGAGGACACCTCATCGAGAGTTTCAAAGGTCTTTGATAAGTCTGTTGACTGCCTAGCCAAAGCTTACACCCTCTGTTACCTAAATAGTTGATAAGTTTGGTCAAGCAAGACCTTCCTTTCTGAGATCCATACTGACTTAGTAGATTTTTGAAATTGTTCCGTTCTTGAGCAACGCACACACAAAATGCTGGAATACTCAGCAGGTCGGGCAGCATCTATGGGGAGGAATAAACAAGACCCTTCACCGGGACTGTAAAGGAAGGGGGAAGAAGCCTGAATAAGAACCCCTTCTCGTCACCTGCCTATCACCCGCCTCTGGTGCCCTTTCTGCCACAGACCCCTCTCCTCTCCTATCAGATTCCTTCTTCTTCAACCCTTTACGTCTCTCACCATAACCAGAGTCACTCATCATCCTGTATTTCTCTGAATCTCCACGCCCGCTCCAAGGCCAAATAGCCCACGTGGTATGCAGGATTGGTGCAGTATCCTTGCTTTGGTTGGACCAGAGGCTAGACAATTTCAGCCTGTATTTTTTTGGAGTTTATTTAGAAGACTCAGGAGTGATTTTATTCAAACACGTAAGATCCTAAGGGGACTTGCCGGTAGATTTGGGGTGTTTCCACCAGGAGGAGGATTGGGAACAAATGGATATAACTGCAAGATAAGGAGGAGATCATTTAAAACTGAGGGGTGTAGAAATGTCTTCTTTCAAAGGGTAACAGATCTGTGGAATTCTCTACCCACTAGGGTGTTGGAGCTGGATCATTAGATATATTTAGGGGTGAGGTAGATACAATATTGAAAATTAAGGAATTGTGGGCACAGAAGAGAAGTCAAAGCCAGCGTAGATCAGCCATGATCATATTTGAATGGGGGGGGGGGGGGCAGAATTAAGGAGCCGAATGACGCGCTCCTAATCCTATTCTGTTTCTGTTCCACGGTGTCTGAAAGAATCTCAGTAAACTCCGCCAAGAAGTGAGCTGCAAAGGCAGACAGGAGGCCGTGGGTGCAGAAGCAAAGGAACAACAATCCATGATTACAGATCGGAAAAGCAAATTACTCACAATACTCTTCTTCCAGAATTAGGGGTTTGTTAACCGTTTAATGCCCAAGCAGAACTGAGTTCGACAATAGAAGAGTAGTAAGAAGGAAGTCTGGGATGCCAACGTTTAGCTTAGCAATATGAAGTTTGTAATTTTTGTCCTGGAATGACCTTGCTTTATAATCTGATGTGGGGCTAACTGAGGCATTTAGTAGATTAGCAAGAAAGCGCATTTGTATCCATACTGATTATCGTAAACTGCATCAGCAGCAAATGTTATCAGGCTCGGTCAAAAAATCCACAAGATGTTGCTTTGCTCTGGGCTTTAAACAAGGGGCTGTATAGATGAATTTGCTTTAAGTAAGCCAGCTACACCATTGTAAATAGATAAAAAGGTGTCCGGACAGTGCAGTACCAAGAGAGAGCTGTCCTGTCAGAGAGGCTGTGAATCATAAACCACAGGGATAGACCCTTTTGGCCAACATCACATCTCCTTCTATACCTACAACACACATCAAAGTTGCTGGTGAACGCAGCAGGCCAGGCAGCATCTCTGGGGAAGAGGTGCAGTCGATGTTTCAGGCCGAGACCCTTCGTCAGGACTAACTGAAGGAAGAGTGAGTAAGGGGTTTGAAAGTTGGAGGGGGAGGGGGAGATCCAAAATGATAGGAGAAGACAGGAGGGGGAGGGATAGAGCCAAGAGCTGGACAGGTGATAGGCAAAAGGGGATACGAGAGGATCATGGGACAGGAGGTCTGGGAAGAAAGACAAGCGGGGGAGACCCAGAGGATTGGGCAAGAGGTATATTCAGAGCGACAGAGGGAGAAAAAGGAGAGTGAGAGAAAGAATGTGTGCATAAAAATGAGTAACAGATGGGGTACGAGGGGGAGGTTGGGGCTTTAGCGGAAGTTAGAGAAGTCGATGTTCATGCCATCAGGTTGGAGGCTACCCAGACAGAATATAAGGGTGTTGTTCCTCCAACCTGAGTGTGGCTTCATCTTTACAATAGAGGAGGCCGTGGATAGACATGTCAGAATGGGAATGGGATGTGGAATTAAATGTGTGGGCCACTGGGAGATCCTGCTTTCTCTGGCGGACAGAGCGTAGATGTTCAGCAAAGCGGTCTCCCAATCTGCGTTTGGCCTTTGGTGTCTAGATGATTCATGTGCATGGGTGAGACATTAAAAAGAGGTCCTTCCACTCTATCCAAATGATTCCCCAAGATACCATAGATGCCTAGCATAGAAAAAAATTTGGTCTTTATCACTTAACCAAAGTCACTTATAGAAAATTTCTCAGTGAGCGCTGCAGTGGAGAAACTGGCCACTGCTCTTCCAGCTGAGAATGGTGACTACTGAGTTGCATTAGCTCCTCAGAATATCCTTATTAATAGTTTATGGAGTTGTGAAGGAGGACGAGTGGAATTGGGAAGTTATTCTGAAAGTGAGCACCAACCCACCTGATGAACAAGTTTTGTGGAGCTGAGGTTTGAGTGGCACTCTGCCACTGCCTCAGAGCTCCAGGGACCATGGTGATCCTGTCCTCTGCAGGTATCTGTGTGGAGCTGCCATTTTCCCCCTGTGACCACATGTGTTTCCTCCAGGTGCTTCACTTTCCTCCACACACAGATTGGTATATCGGCCACTGAACTTACCCGGAGTAACTTACTCGCAAGAAGTGTAACTTACCCGGTGTAATTTACTCGCAAGAAGAATCAAAAGGGAGTGGGAGAGAATAACTTTCAGGGGTCAGGGAGATAACGTTAGAAGAATGGGACTGATGGGATTGGATAAAGCTCGGAGAATGGGATTGATGGGATTGGATAAAGCCCGGAGAATGGGACTG